>NW_013816428.1:0-477 GCF_000517525.1 Limulus polyphemus
CTACATTCGTTTATTCTAAGTATCTCCAAGTTTGTAACATTATACATCTATTTATAATTAAATTTTATTGTTTTATTGCCCTTTGAACTGTGTCTAACTGCTATCCGCACCATTATAAGTTGTAAATCACTCGGGGAACTTGCAGCTCACGTTACGCTATTGAATTACATTACCCCTGAGCTGCTTACATGCGTGCTTCGTGAACATTTTAAATTTTATTATTATTATTACTTATTTTACCTATTCTAGTCTTAAATAACCTAAAAAGATCCATACTTTTAATTTTAGTTACTTTTATAATAATAAATAAAGAATAAATATGGAAAACAAGAAATAAAGTACTTACACAATCTTCTTTTTTTCTTGCCCTCGATTGTCATGGAGAGTTAAGCCTGATTTGTTTTAGCGATTATAGTAAAGCACTTAACAATTTTTATTTAATCAAATAATACACCAAAGAATATAGACTAATAACAT
>NW_013816429.1:0-529 GCF_000517525.1 Limulus polyphemus
TCGAAACCTGTTGTATGTTCTCACAAAAATAAATCACTTCTTTATATTTATAAATCGTTGTTTACAAACTTATTGTTATATTAACATAATGTGCTTCTTTACTCAAGCATCCAAAGGAATGTTTACTTTGAACTAATGTTCCAGGCTTTAATTATTAGATTATTTAAGGTTTTTAAAAACAACACATACTTTATCCTATATTTAAACTGACAAATGAGATAAAGCAAAATTTAGGTAATACTAAAGGCAACATACAGTTAACAAAAAAAGTGAAATTTATGAAATTGAATGTTTATATGGAAAAACTATATCGGACAAAGAAAACGTTATCTAAAATATCGTTTAGCAGAACATGAGGAATATGTAAGAAATAGAAAGATTGAAAATTCGGCCATAGCAGAGCATGTACAAAATACACAATATAAGATATTATAGGGAAAACAGTCATTATTGGCTCAACCATTTAATATTAGAGCCAATGACATCAGTGAATCATTGGAAATAACAAAGAATAAAAAAAAATATTAAG
>NW_013816430.1:0-492 GCF_000517525.1 Limulus polyphemus
GGATACAATTTTGTTAAATTTTGTGTCTTCTTATTGACAGTACACAGTATTGATAAATTCTGTATCTTCTTATTGACAGGACACATTATTGATAAATCCTTTATCTTCTTATTGACAGGACACAGTATTGATAAATCCTTTATATTCTTATTACAGGATACAATATTGATAAATTTTGTGTCTTCTTATTGACAGTACACAGTATTGATAAATCCTGTATCTTCTTATTGACAGGACACAGTATTGATAAATCCTGTATCTTCTTATTGACAGGACACAGTATTGTTAAATCTTGTGTCTTCTTATTGACAGTACACAGTATTGATAAATCCTTTATCTTCTTATTGACAGGAACCAGTATTGTTAAATCTTGTGTCTTCTTATTGACAGTACACAGTATTGATAAATCCTGTATCTTCTTATTGACAGGACACAGTATTGTTAAATCTTGTGTCTTCTAATTGACAGTAAACTGTGTTGATAAATCCTGTA
>NW_013816431.1:0-478 GCF_000517525.1 Limulus polyphemus
CTTCCAGATCCTTCACTGCCATACATACTGGATTGTGATGCTAGTAATGTCGAAATTGAAGGAGTGTTGTCTCAGAAAGTGGGCGAAAACGAACATGTGATGGCCTACTTCAGTAGGGTTTTGAGTAGACCAGAGAGGAACTACTGCATAACACGGAGGGAACTCCTTGCTATAGTATGGACAGAATTTACAAACACAAAATCAAAATTCAACAAAGTCTCTTAATTTTACAGGACGTATCTTCTTCTGTACTGGTCTCCATCTCGTTGGCTTCTGCTTCACGTGAGGTTCATCTGCTCCATTGAGAATTGTCCTATCATCGGTATCAGTCACATCAGTGGTAGTAACTTCATCAAGGGCCTCACTGTTTCCCTTCTCAAAACCGAGTAGAGTTTCTTTGACAGTGGCCTTTCCAGGTGACACGTCTTTAGCGGCATCTTTTGTTCCATTGTTCATTTCATCCCAACTGAAATGTCCT
>NW_013816432.1:0-1120 GCF_000517525.1 Limulus polyphemus
GATTATGAATAATGGTAAAAATACTTTTTATATATTTAAAACTTCTATACTAAAGCAGACTTCTTGATGATGAGTAATGGTATAATATTTTTTATGGATTTAAAAATTCTACACTAACGCAGACTTCTTGATGATGAGTAATGGTACAATATTTTTTTTTAAATCCATAACCATCTATAGTATCGCAGACTTCTTGATGATGAGTAACGGTAAAAATATTGTTTATGGATTAAAAACTTCTATACTAACGTAGACTTCTTGATGATGTTTAACGTTAAAAATATTGTCTGATGGATTTAAACTTCTATAGTAAAGTAGACTTCATGATGTTGAGTAATGATGAAAATATTGTTTATGGATATAAAACTTCTACACTATCGCAGACATCTTGATGATGAGTAATGGTAAAAATATTGTCTTATGGATATAAAACTTCTATACTAACGCAATTTTTTTGATGATGAGTAATGGTAAAAATATTGTTGATGGATTTAAAAGTTCTATACTAACGCAGACTTCTTGATGATTAGTAACGTTAAAAATATTGTCTGATGTATTTAAATCTTCTATACTAAAGCAGAGTTCTTGATGATTAGTAATGGTAAAAGTAATTGTTTTATGGATTTAAAACTTCTATACTAACGCAGACTTCTTGATGATTAGTAAGGTTAAAAATATTGTCTGTTGTATTTAAAACTACTATACTAAAGCAGAGTTCTTAATGATGAGTAATGGTAAAAATATTATTTATGTATTTAAAACTTCTATACTAACGCAGACTTCTTGATGGCGAGTAATAATAAAAATATTTTTTATGGATATATAAGTTCTATACTAACACAGTTTTCTTGATTATTAGTAACGTTTAAAATATTGTCTGATGTATTTAAAACTTCTATAGTAAAGTAGAGTTCTTGATGATGAGTAATGGTAAAAATATTGTTTATGGATTTAAAACTTCTATACTAACGCAGACTTGTTGATGATGAGTAATAGTTAAGATATTCTCTTATCGATTTAAAACTTCTATACTAACGCAGTTTTTTGATGATGAGTAATGGTAAAAATATTGTTTATGGATTTAAAACTTCTATACTAACGCAGTTTTCTTGATTATTAG
>NW_013816433.1:0-504 GCF_000517525.1 Limulus polyphemus
GCCTATTGTATGACATTCCTATAACAGTGTACATAATTAACAGAGCATCTGGTAGGACATTCCTATAACAGTGTACATAGTTAACAGAGCCTCTTGTATGGCATTCCTATAACAGTGTACATAATTAACAAAGCCTGTGGTATGACATTCCTATAATAGTGTACATAGTTAACAGGGCCTCTTGTATGACATTCCTATAACAGTGTACATAATTAACAGAGCATCTGGTATGACATTCCTATAACAGTGTACATAGTTAACTAAGCATCTTGTATGACATTCCTATAACAGTGTACATAGTTAACAGAGCCTCTTGTATGACATTCCTATAACAGTGTACATAGTTAACAAAGCCTATTGTATGACATTCCTATAACAGTGTACATAGTTAACAGAGCCTGTGGCATGACATTCCTATAACAGTGTATATAGTTAACAGAGTCTCTTGTATGACATTCCTATAACAGTGTACATAGTTAACAAAGCCTATTGTATGACATTCCT
>NW_013816434.1:0-478 GCF_000517525.1 Limulus polyphemus
TAGTTAAAGAACTAAATTGATTTTATTAACATTAAGTGGACTGAACTTTGCTTTCGTTTTTATCATATCATCCAAAAGAGCAATAAATGCCGTTAAAATACTGATGTGGTAAAAATAAAATAAAATTCACGATACGCGCTCCGAGCGAGATCGAAAACTTGCTGGAAATTATGAAACAAGAAAAAGAACGTTAAGAGAGAGACATCAACTGAATTGGCAAATACAAGAACCAAATCAGCCACTCTTCCTCTTGGCATTTGCCCAAGAATTCCCAAACTCAAACGTTATCAATATGTTATATCGAATACGACAACCATCTGGTCTACATCTGTAACTGTTATTTTTCTGCTATCTGTAATTGCAGAACCTTCATAACTACTCCACTACTTCATTATGTTATGGAATATGGTAGGCCAATTACACAATCGCCTATTTGAAAAAGAACTAACAAAAAAGGTACTATTGTAGACGTATCAGG
>NW_013816435.1:0-508 GCF_000517525.1 Limulus polyphemus
CTTGACGTCATGACATCAGTGGTGATATTTTTTGATATTTTATAGGTAACGTTGTGCAGTACTTGTTTAGTATTGTCAGCACCAGGATATTGACGTCATGATATCAGTGGAGCTGTTTTATATTTAACGTTGTGCAGTAGTTGTTTAGTATTGTCAGCACCAGGATCTTCACGTCATGACATCAGTGGGGATATTTTATAGGTAACGTTGTGCAGTAGTTGTTTAGTATTGTCAGCACCAGGATATTGACGTTATGACATCAGTGGTGATATTTTATTGGTAACGTTTTGCAGTAGCTGTTTAGTATTGTCAGCACCAGGATCTTGACGTTATGACATCAGTGGGGATATTTTATAGGTAACGTTGTGCAGTAGTTGTTTAGTATTGTCAGCACCAGGATCTTCACGTCATGACATCAGTGGGCTGTTTATAGGTAACGTTGTGCAGTACTTGTTAGTATTGTCAGCACCAGGATCTTCACGTCATGACATCGAGTGGGATATTTATA
>NW_013816436.1:0-478 GCF_000517525.1 Limulus polyphemus
TCTAATTGTAGTCATAACTTTATTTCTAGACCCTAGGTCCATCATCATACACATTGTAGCCTATATTATAGGCATACTTAGACCTATACTAACTATTAAACTAGGCATTGCACTGGGACAGATCTAATGACTAAGTTAATAGATCTAGATGTAACATTTGTTCTAAAAGTTAGGCCTAATAAATCTAAATCTATAATTGATGAGGCAGGGTTATATCTAGATCTGGGTAGATTAGATACAAGGTACTTTCAATCTATGCACCGAAATCTAAGGTCTAGTTTAGATGTATAAAGCTAAATTTCTGTTATTATTATTACATCTAGATCAAAACCTGAGACTAAAAAGACGAAAATGACAGGTCTAACATTAATGTTAGATCTAGATGTACTAGCGACTTAATCTAGGAATTGTAATCTAGCACCACTAATTAGTTAGCCTATATTTAAGTTTTCTCATTCTATCAAAACCTTGAATATTA
>NW_013816437.1:0-478 GCF_000517525.1 Limulus polyphemus
CAATACTAGGTATTGGGCCCTATTTAATACAGTCGGTCTAAAACAAACACGTGTAGATATGTTGTAAATATATAAGTTAATTAACAAACTGGCTGCAGACTAAAGTCAACAGTGGGTGATAGAACGATACCAGCTATTGGGACCTATTTAATCCAGTCGTACTTAAGGAAACACATGTAGATATGTTGTATTTATATGAGTTAATTAAGAAACTGGCTGCAGACTAAAGTCAACAGTGGGTCATAGAACGATACTAGCTATTGGGTGCTATTTAATCCAGTCGGTCTTAAACAAACTTATGTAGGTATATTGTAAATATATGAGTTAATTAACAAACTGGTTGCAGAATAAAGTCAACAGTGGGTGATAGAACGATACTAACTATAAGGTCCTATTTAATCCAGTCGGACTTAAGGAAACACATGTAGATATGTTGTAAATATATGAGTTAATAAACACATTGTCGGCAGACTAAAGT
>NW_013816438.1:0-478 GCF_000517525.1 Limulus polyphemus
TTTTTCATCTCTTGTTTGTTTGTTTGTTTGTTTTTAATTATGCACAAAGCTACACAAGGGCTATCTGTGCTCTGCCCACCACGGGTATCGAAACCCGGTTTCTAGCGTTGTAAGTCCGCGGACATACCGCTGTGCCTCCAGTGGCTCAGTGATAAGTCTGAAAGTCAATCCCACTATTCGTTGGTAAAAGAGTAGCCCAAGAGTTGGCGGTGGGTGATGATGACTAGCTGCCTTCCCTCTAGTCTTACACTGCTAAATTATGGACGGCTAGCGCAGATAGCCCTCGTGTAGCTTTGCGCGAAATTCAAAAACAAACATCAAATGACCCCGTTAATCAAATGACACTGAAAACTGAACGATTGTTTATAAAATATAACTTATTATTCAATTTCATATTATTACCACATTTTCATATAATATTCAACGTATATCTTACATAGCATGTAAATTTTTGTTGTCATACTTCCAGGAGATTATA
>NW_013816439.1:0-478 GCF_000517525.1 Limulus polyphemus
ACAGCTTCCTTATCATTAGTGGTAATGTTATATAATGTAACATACTGTAATTAAACAAGATCTGACAGTTTTATAGCTTCCTTATCTTTAGAGGTAATGTTATCTAATGTAACATACTGTCATTAAACAAGATCTGACAGTTTTACAGCTGCTCTTATCGTTAGAGGTAATGTTATCTAATGTGACATACTGTAATTAAACAAGATCAGACAGTTTTACACCTTCCTTATCGGTAGAGGTAATGTTTTCTAATGTAACATACTGTAATTAAACAGGATCTGACAGTTTTACACCTTCCTTATCGTTAGAGGTAATGTTATCTAATGTAACATACTGTAATTAAACAGGATCTGACAGTTTTACAGCTTCCTTATCGTTAGAGGTAATGTTATCTTATGTAACATTCTGTAATTAAACAGGATCTGACAGTTTTACAGCTTCCTTATCATTAGTGGTAATGTTATCTAATGTAACATAC
>NW_013816440.1:0-1976 GCF_000517525.1 Limulus polyphemus
AACTGATACTAAGGGTCGAACTTCCATTCTGCTAACTTTTATATACAATAATGTTACTTCCATTACTTTGCTACAATTCTTCGGTATTATAGAATTATAGGTATGAAAGGAAGACTAAAGATGACGTCAAAATATACTACTTATTCGAAATGAAGTACGAAACTCTAGGATAGTCAGAGAAGTGTAAAAACGTAACCGTCAATTACACACTTGTTTCTTTATAAATGTATTAGAAATACGAAATTAGTTTTCTATGATGTATAGGATAATAGTTCACATTAGGTATATGTTAAAATGTGCTGGTGTTACGGCGGCAGTTTTCAATTCTTATATAATAATACATTTCTAGACTTGATTCCTGTAAAGTATCTTTGAAGCTAAACTTCAAACTGCAATATATATGTTGCATATCTGTAGCTGTACTAGCCTTACTGAAAGATGCGTTTCAACACTGAATATAAAACGAAAAAAAATAATAATTTTACTATAAACTGTTACAAACATTTTTATCATAAGAGATGCGATTATTAATTGGTTTTGTTGTGAATTTTTTATCTTTATTTTTGCTCACACTTGGGTTTTATTGATTATCTTATTACAGATAACACATCAACACATGTTTTATGTATGAACGAGTTTGTGAATGAATTATGATTAAGTTAAAACTACATTCAACTCCAGTCATTTCTTACAATACCTGATGGTTTAGATATAATTAATATTTGTGTATAAACACAGTACACGTGTCTTGTAATAGATCTTTATCATTAAACTATGCCTGTGAGATATAGTTCAAAGTGTAATAATTATAGTAAGTAGAAATTAGAATCACGTTTGGTGTTATTCGTTGTGTCCTTGTGTTTCTTGGGTTAGTTCACTAAGATGGAAACAACTTTTGGTCAAATCATATTTCAAAAACAATTGCACTTAAAATTGACTGATGCTAGAAAAACAATATTTGTGAGTGATATTTAAAGAATATTTACGTTTTATATTATTTGCTGAAAAGGGAGGTAACATTTCCAGAGAAGGACTTTTTACGTTACCACCACCGTCCCTTTGGTATATTGTTTAATATGTTTTCAAGCCATTGTTGTCTCGAAAAATGATTACGTCGCTCTGTTGTATACATTGTATACACAAATTTAGTAGAATGTTATTCGTCGACCTCTTGTTTTATTTCAACTTGTTTTTAACTACTAACATGTAGCGGGACTTGTATAACTATAAAAATACAAGACAGGTAAAACATACATTAATACTTGAAGTCATCTATTTTATAACACGAGTTTTACATTGTTATACCTGTACATCTAAACTTACTAATTAGTGAAGATGCGCACAATTACAATAATGATAATATAAGAATTTTTTTTTGCTAAATAATATAAGAAATGTATACTGTTTATATTATTCAAAACTAGGTCTTCATACATTGTACACAGGGTTTAATATACTTTGTAAAAACGTTTTGCTTATGTTATTGTTGTGGAATGCCACCACTTAGGCGAACTGTATTTTACAGTCATATAATTACCATGATTGTTACAAAATGTAGAATCACAGGACACTCTTTCGAATAATATTGCATTTAATGTTCCTCATGGAAGCGGAAAATCTCATATAGCAATGCATTTAAGACCTCAACTGATCCAGAAACAACATACAACGCTAATGCACACGTCATTAGTGGGTGTGAGGATACTTTTGCTAAGATAAGTTGTGTAAGGCTTACCTCACTTTGCTTCACAGAACTTTGTTACAACAATGGTAGAGATCTGAGATCACGTGGTCGTAACATAACAAGCAGGCTTCTATTCATTCTAAACCCTTTATTCACTAAATATTCATACACACACAAATAACCAGATATGTCATGTAATGTTTCGTTTTCTATTATACGATCAGGCATAGAAATAATGAACTGTTGTTATAAAGAACTTTGGCTATAACACTAAACATATTTTTGAACATAC
>NW_013816441.1:0-478 GCF_000517525.1 Limulus polyphemus
GTCTCCATCTCGTTGGCTTCTACTTCATGTGGGGTTCATCTGCTTCATCAGTAAATGTCCAATCATTGGTAACAGTCATATCAGTGGTAGTAACTTCATCAAGAGCTTCATCGTTTCCCTTCTCAAAACTGAGTACAGTTTCTTCTTCGACATTGACTTTTTCAGGTGACACCTCTTCAGCAGCGTCATTTGTTCCATTGTTCACTTCGTCCCAACTGAAATGCCCTGGACCGTGATAATGCCAAAGCCTGTTGGCATGCACCACTTTTGGCTTACCTCGCCGACCACATTTTACCCGGAAAGTCACGTCTGAGAGTCGATCCACTATGTCATATGGGCCTTCCCATGGAGAAGACAACTTAGGAGACTTGCCTTTGGTCTTCCTGGGATTATATAACCATACCTTGTCTCCTGGTTCAAAGCTGACTTCAGTAGATCTCTTATCATGAGTTAACTTCATCGAATCAGCAGACGTTTT
>NW_013816442.1:0-480 GCF_000517525.1 Limulus polyphemus
AGGTCTTTAAAAGCAAGGATACAAAATTTGTACTTTTGAGTGATCAATGTAATCACTTCGGTTTACGAAAAGGAGTGTGAGATAGCAAATTGTTTTTATTTTATGCTTTTGTTTACCATTGAATTATTTCTTCTATCGTTTAGTTAATCTGTATTTTTAATTTACATTTAAACTCTAACTCGCATTATAGTAAACTACATCAATTTCTAAAATTATATAAATTATCAAACTGCAGCCGATTTTCCGTAGGAGTGACATTCAGATATTAATGTTGGGAAAGTGTGCACGTGATTATCACATGAATTCTGATTTCTTGATGTGAGTAGTTTAGTTAATTATCACAGATTAGCTGGTCTTGGAACACAAGAACCTGCGTTGAACTGAACTAGAGCCGGAAGCTAAAGCCGAATATAGAAGAAAAGGGAATGATTTCGCCTTGAAAGGTATTTGTATTTAAATGTTAAGGATTGACGATGTCAA
>NW_013816443.1:0-478 GCF_000517525.1 Limulus polyphemus
TTCCAAGTAACGCTAAAGATGAGTATAGGGTTACACTTTCGGTAACAAGAGTTACACCTAGGTGTTTATGGAGTAGTTGTACCAAGTAAGGCTAAAGATGAGTATGGTGGCTATAAATTCGGAAACTAGGGTTACACTTAGGTGTTCATGGAGTAGTTGTACCAAGTAGGGCTAAAGATGAATATGGTAGTTATAAATTCTGTAACTAGAGTTACACCTAAGTGTTCATGGAGTAGCTGTACCAAGTAAGGCTAAAGATTAATATGGTGGTTATAAATTCGGTAATTAGAGTTACACCTAGGCGTTCATGGAGTAGTTGTACGAAGTAAGGCTAAAGATGAGTATGGTTATAAATTCGGTAACTAGAGTTACACCTAAGTGTTCATGGAGTAGTTGTACCAAGTAAGGCTAAAGATGAGTATGGTGGATATAAATTCGGTAATTAGAGTTACACCTAGGTGTTCATGGAGTAGTTGTA
>NW_013816444.1:0-478 GCF_000517525.1 Limulus polyphemus
TTCTTCGACGTTGTACTTTTTCAGGTGACACTTCTTCAGCAGCGTCATTTGTTCCTTTAGTTCACTTCGTCCCAACTGAAATGTCCTGGACCGTTATAACGCCAAAGCCTGTTGGCATGCACCACTTTTGGCTTACCTCGCCGACCACATTTGATTCGGAAAGTCACGTCTGAGATCCACTATGTCATATGGGCCTTCCTATCGAGAAGACAAATTAGGAGACTTCCCTTTGGTCTTCCTGTGATTATACAACCACACCTTGTCTCCTGGTTCAAAGCTGACTTCAGTAGATCTCTTATCATAAGATAACTTCATCGAATCAGCAGACGTTTTCAAGTTTGAACGCACTTGATGGTTAGTATCATCCATCCTTTCAGATAACACTTTCACAAACTCTGACACATTCTCAAGCAACTCTTCATAAGGTGGGCGTCCTGTTAACAGGTCCACTGGCAACCGAAGTTCCCGACCAAACATC
>NW_013816445.1:0-471 GCF_000517525.1 Limulus polyphemus
CTTGTGTATATCGTACATATACATATATATTATTCATACCTTCGGTGTATAGGACGCAAGCAGATTTTGACATCCAATTTTGGGGGAAACAGTGCGTCTTATACACCGAAAAATACGGTAGTTTTATTTTCTGATGTGAAACAGCTAGAGTTTATCTTTGGCAACACTTATTGTTTGCAGTAACTTCAGTTTATGTGTTTGTAGTTGAACATAGAGCTACTCAATGGGCTGTCTATACTGTGCCCACCACAGCTATCGAGACTCGGTTTTTAGCGAGTCTTCAGACTTACTTCTAAGTCATTGGGGAGAGGAGCAACTGGCCCCGGCATGAGGAGCTCGACTCGCAATCTGCGGGTCGCGGGTTCGAATCCCTGTCCCACCAAACATGCTCTCCCTTTCAGCCGTGGGGACGTTATAATGTGACGGACAATCCCACTATTCGTTGGTAAAAAGAGTAGCCCAATAGTTGGC
>NW_013816446.1:0-478 GCF_000517525.1 Limulus polyphemus
CTAAGTGCTACTCGCTATACGAGAGTATAGGTTATGTTTAATCTTCGACCTGGGCAGGATCGTTATTCCTTGAAGCAGCACTAAGTGCTACTCGCTATACGAGAGTATAGGTTATGTTTAATCTTCGACCTGGACAGGATCGTTATTCCTTGAAGCAGCACTAAGTGCTACTCGCTATACGAGAGCATAGGTTATGTTTAATCTTCGATCTGGGTAGGGTCGTTATTCCTTGAAGCAGCACTAAGTGCTACTCGCTATACTAGAGTACAGGTTATGTTTAATCTTCGATCTGGGCAGGATTTACTTCCTGAAGCAGCACTAAGTGCTACTCGCTATACGAGAGTATAGGTTATGTTTAATCTTCGACCTGGACAGGATCGTTATTCCTTGAAGCAGCACTAAGTGCTACTCGCTATACGAGAGTATAGGTTATGTTTAATCTTCGATCTGGGCAGGGTCGTTACTCCTTGAAGCAGAA
>NW_013816447.1:0-478 GCF_000517525.1 Limulus polyphemus
TTTTGTAAATGACGTTGGTATTGTGTGATTCTAAATAGTTTTTGTTTAGTAACGATTATTAATTTAGGACCGGGTTTTTGTGAGAATTTGACGTTGACAGGAATATTGTGTTTAATGGCTAGTTTTGTCCAAGTGTTGATAATTCTTGAGCTGGTTTCAGGAATAAAAGGTGAACTGCAGTTTAATGTACTGTTGTTGGATTTGTTGTGTCAATTTTGTTTGTGAGTTGAGTTTTATTGTGGGGAATGTTGGAGAGTTTTTTAACAATAACTGGTGCAATTTGTTGGTGTGAACAAAGGAATGCTTTAAGTGGTTAATTTCTTCATCTATGTAGTCCGTTGAACAGAGTCTTGTGGCTGTGTTTATGAGGTTTTTAAGTGTATTGATTTTTTGAGTGATGTCAAGAGCGGAATTCCAGGGGATGTAGAGACCAGTGTGTATGTGTTTTTGCGGTGAATTATGGTTTTAAACTGTGTGT
>NW_013816448.1:0-477 GCF_000517525.1 Limulus polyphemus
AACCTTACAAATACTACTACTATATGTATATCTGAACCTTACAAATACTACAACTATACACACACCATAACCTTACAAATACTACAACTATACATACACCTTAACCTTACAAATACTACTACTATACACACACACCTTAACCTTACAAATACTTCAACTATACATACACTTTAACCTTACAAATACTACTACTATATGTACACCTTAACCTTACAAATACTACAACTATACATACACCTTAACCTTACAAATACTACTATACACACACCATAACCTTACAAATACTACAACTATACATACATCTTAACCTTACAAATACTACAACTATACATACACCTTAACCTTACAAATACTACAACTATACACACACCATAACCTTATAAATACTACAACTATACACACACACCTTAACCTTACAAATATTACTACTATACGTACACTTTAACCTTACAGATACTACTACTATACATACACCAT
>NW_013816449.1:0-749 GCF_000517525.1 Limulus polyphemus
TTTGTTCTGAAGTAGGACCTAAGGTAGGAGTAACACTTGTTCTAGAGTAGGACCTAAGGTAGGAGTAACACTTGTTCTGAAGTAGGACCTAAGGTAGGAGTAACACTTGTTCTAGAGTAGGACCTAAGGTAGGAGTAACACTTGTTCTAGAGTAGGACCTAAGGTAGGAGTAACACTTGTTCTAGAGTAGGACCTAAGGTAGGAGTAACATTTGTTCTGAAGTAAGGACTTAAGGTAGGAGTAACATTTGTTCTAGAGTAGAACCTAAGGTAGGAGTAACACTAGTTCTTTTTAATAAGGACAAAGGCAAGCATAATACTTGTTTTTGAAGTGAAGACGTGTTAGAGACCTTAGCCATCAGAAGGCTTAGTTAAGGAAATTTATTTCTGTATTGCAGTATAACTAGTACACACTAATTGATCGTACTAAACCAAATGTATTAGTAACATTTTTTTAAGTGGCTACACTTGTTCTATAGAGTCCTACGACATCATAGCAACAGTTGGTTGTGATTTTCTGGTATGATCTTCCTACATTTATACCAACCATTCCGTGGCTAAACTTGTTCTATAGAGTCCTACGACATCATAGCAACAGTTGGTTGTGATTTTCTGGTATGATCTTCCTACATTTATACCAACCATTCCGTGGATAAACTTGTTCTATAGAGGTCCTACGACATCATAGCAACAGTTGGTTGTGATTTTCTGGTATGATCTTCCTACATTTATACCAACCATTCCGTGGAT
>NW_013816450.1:0-478 GCF_000517525.1 Limulus polyphemus
GGTAGTAGATAGTCCAATCCTAATATGCATTCGTCTTCAATGTCAGCCAAGTATACCTTCTGTCTGTCCTTTATACTCATGAGCTCAATAGTCACCCACACTGGTCCCCACAATCTTGTAAAATGTCCTGTCACACCACAAAGCTTCTCTATGGCTTCTGGTACTCCTTCGTGCTCTAACACCTTGATGCTTACAAGGGTTTGCTGAGACACAGAGTCTATGACAAAGTTGCACCTTTGGCCATCCAGCTTTCCTGTCACATAGACACTGTGTGAGCTTGGCATTTTACACCTAGCTGTAGGGACTTTCATGATGGGGGTTGGTGGGCGTCGCTCAGCACCAACCACTACTGGTCTCCTTGAGGCCGACTTGTTGGTAATATTTCTCCTAAACTGGCTCCTCAAATGTCCGTGCTTTCCACAGTTCCAACAACCTTTCTGGATACCAGCCTTTCCTGCTGTGACACCTCCTCTGTGTT
>NW_013816451.1:0-478 GCF_000517525.1 Limulus polyphemus
ATGATATTATCATACAAATTATCTATTAATGCTGATCACATCTTCTTCAGGAAGTTATTTTATTTACCTTCAAAGTTTATTTTAAGTTGAAAATAACAGCAAAAAACTAACAAATGCTGTAACTAACATTGCAGTTCTGTTAACCTAAAGTGACTGATACTATAGCTACCATCAAAGTTCTTTCTTTTAACCTAAAGTGACTGATACTATAGCTACCATCAAAGTTCTTTCTTTTAACCTAAAGTAACTGATACTATAGCTACCATCAAAGTTCTTTCTTTTAACCTAAAGTGACTGATACTATAGCTACCATCAAAGTTCTTTCTTTTAACCTAAAGTGACTGATACTATAGCTACCATCAAAGTTCTTTCTTTTAAGCTAAAGTGACTGATACTATACCTACCATCAAAGTTCTTTCTTTTAACCTAAAGTGACTGATACTATAGCTATCATCGCAGTTCAGTTAACCTAAAGTGA
>NW_013816452.1:0-477 GCF_000517525.1 Limulus polyphemus
AAACGCTACTGATATACATTGTGACGCACTCAGTATCTTTTGTCCAGAATGGCAAACAGAATTTTAGTTTTGATTCAGTTCATTGTTTATACACTGAACTACGTGTCCAAAAAAAAGTTTATCAAAATAAATCAGTAAATCTTCCTGGAGTTAATTTGGTTTGAAATTTTGCTGTAATTCAGTGGAAGACGAATTTTATTTTGCATTTCGACTTATTATTTTAGGTGAATATATGTATAAGACCATAATTTTTCCATTTATAAGTGGGAATATCTACAAAAATAAAGTTTGCTTAATTAAGAACAGCAGGAACTATAACTGCTAACGTAAATCCACTAACGAGAGCAGCTTCGATTATATGTATAGCATCGAAAGCAACTGGAAGACGATACTGTAAACAGTCTGTTGAACATAACTTGTTATTTGCTGTTTTTTCAAAAGGTAAATTGTATCCCAGGGGCTACCCTAACGACGTTG
>NW_013816453.1:0-479 GCF_000517525.1 Limulus polyphemus
GACTACAGCAGTGGTTGGAGGAGAAAAAAATAAACAAGAAGAGAAATTACAGCAGTTGTTGTAGGAAAAAGAAAAGAAACAAGAAGAGAGACAACAGCAGTTGCAAGAAAACCTGCAACAGTGGCAGCTCGAACAACAAAATAAACAAGAAGAGAGATTACAACAGTTGTTGGAGGAAAAAGAAAATAAACAAGGAGAGAGATTACAGCAGTGGAAACTGGAACAAGAAAGGAAACAGGAAGAAAGTCTCCAACAGTTGCAAGTAAGTCAGCAGCAACTACAGGAAAATCAACAACAATGGCAAGAGGTACAAATGGAAAACATCAGTAAATGTAAAAGCGAATTAGATACGTTAAAGAACGATTTATTGTCTGTTACACAAGGAGGATACATTGACCATCGACTTAATCAGCCCCAGACAATGGCAAGCCCCTTACAGAGCCCGCAGCTAAACCCTAAAGCAGACATATTCAGTCCCA
>NW_013816454.1:0-474 GCF_000517525.1 Limulus polyphemus
GCATAGTATTGGTAAATCTTGTGTTTTCTTATTGACAATACACAGTATTGTTAAATCTTGTGTCTTCTTATTGACAGTACACAGTATTGTTAAATCTTGTGTCTTCTTATTGACAATACACATAATCGTTAAATCTTGTGGCTTGTTATTGATAGTACACAGTATCGTTAAATCTTTGGCTTCTTATTGATAGTACACAGTATCGTTAAATCTTGTGTCTTCTTATTGACAGTACACAGTATGTTAAATCTTGTGTCTTCTTATTGACAGTACACAGAATTGTTAAATCTTGTGTCTTCTTATTGACAGTACACATATCGTTAAATCTTGTGTCTTCTTATTGACAGTACACAGTATCGTTAAATCTTGTGTCTTCTTATTGACAGTACACAGTATCGTTAAATCATGTGTCTTCTTATTGACAGTACACGGTATCGTTAAATCTTGTGTCTTCTTATTGACAGGACACATTAT
>NW_013816455.1:0-478 GCF_000517525.1 Limulus polyphemus
AGGCCTAACCTTTAGAACAAATGTTATATCTAGATCTATTAACTTAGTCATTAGATCTGTCCCAGTGCAATGCCTAGTTTAATAGTTAGTACAGGTCTAAGTATGCCTATAATATAGGCTACAATTTTGTATGATGATGGACCTAGGTCCTAGGGTCTAGAAATAAAGTTATAACTGCAATTAGACCTAAAGTCTAGTACATTAGTTGGTGTAAGACATGATTTACAATCAGCCAATACAATTACAAACCACTACATTAGTTTTTGTTTTTAGTTATACACAAAGCTACACAAGGGCTAACTGTGCTCTGCCCTCCACGGGTATCGAAACCCGGTTTCTAGCGTTGTAAGTCCGCAGACATACCGCTGCGCCACTGGGGGGCACCACTACATTAGAACTATAATGTTTACTAGATCTAGATTTGGCCTTGCCTGTTGCATATATTGCCAATTTTGCACACCAGTTAATATTGTTACGT
>NW_013816456.1:0-476 GCF_000517525.1 Limulus polyphemus
TTATTATGAATAGGTAAGAAAGGAAATCATGAAGAAAATCGAACTTATTTCTTTATGAAGAGAAAGCAAGTTGTAAATGTGGAAGCAACTTATCAAGTATTTGAAAAACAGAACGTCAAAGAGTGACAATTGACTAGTTAGTTTGACTCTGTTGTTACTTTATTTATAACAATTCAAATATTCAAGTGAAATAATAAAATGTTTACGAATTGCCTTTGGTAAACAAAATAAGATCATCATATTTTTTATGTACATTGCATGAAACATATCTTTGAAAATTCAATCTATACGAAATAGACTTTTCGATATAAGTACATTGTTTTCTTTCAAAGTTTGTAATGCACACTGGAAGGATTACACATTGTGATAAAAGTTTAGATAAACGACCGTTACACTTCAGATGTGTTTATATTTGTTTGTTTTTTACTACCAACGTTTCGCTTTTACAGTTTCTTCAGAGTTAATACATACAAACT
>NW_013816457.1:0-479 GCF_000517525.1 Limulus polyphemus
CAGTGTTATCTACTATCCTAAAGTGATCTGTAATAAATGATCCTTATAGTGTTAGCTACTATCATAAAGTGATATGTAATAAATGATCCTTATAGTGTTATCATAAAGTGATCTGTAATAAATGATCTCTTTAATGTTATCTACTATCATAAAGTGATCTGTAATAAATGATCTCTTTAGTGTTATCTACGATCTTAAAGTGATCTATAATAAATTATCTCTATAGTGGTATCTACTATCATCAAGTGGTCTGTAATAAATGATCTTTATAGTGTTATCTACTATCCTAAAGTGATCTGTAATAAATGATCCTTATAGTGTTTTCTACTATCCTAAAGTGATCTGTAATAAATGATCCTTATACTGTTATCTACTATCCTAAAGTGATCTGTAATAAATTATCTTTATAGTGTTATCTACTATCCTAAAGTGATCTGTAATAAATTATTCTTATAGTGTTATCTACTCTCCTAAAGTGA
>NW_013816458.1:0-478 GCF_000517525.1 Limulus polyphemus
TTATAGAAACGACTCTACATTCTGTAAGTTTTGTAACGAGATAACTACTTTAGTCAATAATGTTATAGAAACGTCTCTTCATTCTGTAAGTTTTGTAACGAGATAACTACTTTAGTCAATAATGTTTTAGAAGCGACTCTTCATTCTGTAAGTTTTGTAACGAGATAACTACTTTAGTCAATAATGTTTTAGAAGCAACTCTTCATTCTGTAAGTTTTGTAACGAGATACCTACTTTAGTCAATAATGTTATAGAAGCGACTTTACATTCTGTACGTTTTGTAACGAGATAGCTACTTTAGTTAGTAATGGTACAGAAACGACTCCTCATTCTGTAAGTGTCGTAACTAGATAGCTACTTTAGTCAATAATGTTATAGAAACCAAACTTTATTCTGTAAGCTTAACTATGAGCTACTTCACACAATAATATTCTAGAAATTTCACTTTATTCTGTAAGCTTAACTATGAACTACTTCG
>NW_013816459.1:0-478 GCF_000517525.1 Limulus polyphemus
TTGTGTCTGTTGATTTTAACTAAAACCAAGTTGGACACTTTCGTACTATGCGTGATCATTTTAACTAAAACCAAGTTGGACACTCTCATATTGTATCTCATGATTTTAACTATAACCAAGTTGGCCATTCTGTGGGAAATGGCAACCGGATTTCAAGAGGAACTTAAGCTTTTACAATCAAATAATACATCATTAACAATGCGACAAGAATTATTTGTTGTGAATTGGGCAGCTGAATTATTTGTAGACACTTATCAAATGTGGAAAATGTTTAAAGATAAATTTTTAAATATTCAAGGTAAACATATTTCTTATAGAAAGAAAAGGGTAGCTGCAAGTAAAAAATCAAGTTGGCTCATAAAGAGTATAAAAGATAAAATTAAAGATAAGCATCATAAATTTAAGAAATTTAAATATAATGGTATAACAGGAGATTTAGAAGGTTATAGAAGATCAAGAAAGTTGGTGAAACAGGAAA
>NW_013816460.1:0-477 GCF_000517525.1 Limulus polyphemus
TGTATATATGTATGTATACATGTAGATGTGTGTGTGTATATATGTATGTATACATGTAGATGTGTGTGTATATATGTATGTATACATGTAGATGTGTGTGTGTATATATGTATGTATGTATGTAGATGTGTGTGTGTATATATGTATGTATACATGTAGATGTGTGTGTATATATGTATGTATACATGTAGATGTGTGTGTGTATATATGTATGTATGTAGATGTGTGTGTGTATATATGTATGTATACATGTAGATGTGTGTGTATATATGTATGTATGTATGTAGATGTGTGTGTATATATGTATGTATACATGTAGATGTGTGTGTATATATGTATGTATGTAGATGTGTGTGTATATATGTATGTATGTAGATGTGTGTGTGTATATATGTATGTATACATGTAGATGTGTGTGTATATATGTATGTATACATGTAGATGTGTGTGTATATATGTGTGTATACATGTAGATGT
>NW_013816461.1:0-477 GCF_000517525.1 Limulus polyphemus
AGACAGTACTATTATATTTATATAGAAGTAGTTACATGGACATACAACAGACAGTATTATTACATTTATATAGATGTAGTTACATGGACATACAACAAACAGTACTGTTATATTTATATAGAAGTCGTTACGTGGACATACAACAGACAGTATTATTACATTTATATAGATGTAGTTACATAGACATGCAACAGACAGTATTATTACATTTATATAGATGTAGTTACATGGACATGCAACAGACAGTATTATTACATTTATATAGATGTAGTAACATGGACATGCAACAGACAGTATTATTACATTTATATAGAAGTAGTTACGTAGACATGCAACAGACAGTATTATTACATTTATATAGATGTATAGAAATGTTTACCAAAAATAACTTATTCTAAAACTTCCAGAATCCCCTGCAAATCACAAATAATACTGTTTTTCATTGTTGTATCTATTAATAGATGCAATCTAATAATG
>NW_013816462.1:0-591 GCF_000517525.1 Limulus polyphemus
ACGATACTATATCTATATTATCACCAGTTAGACCAGTACGATACTATATCTATATTATCACCAGTTAGACCAGTACGATACTATATCTATATTATCACCAGTTAGACCAGTACAATAATATATCTATATTATCACTAGTTAGACCAGTACAATAATATATCTATATTATCACCAGTTAGACAGTACAATAATATATCTATATTATCACCAGTTAAACCAGTACGATACTATAGCTGTATTACCAGTTAGACCAGTACCATACTATATCTATATTATCACCAGTTAAACCAGTACGATACTATATTTGTATTACCAGTTAAACCAGTACGATACTATATCTGTATTATCACCAGTTAGACCGGTACGATACTATATCTATATTATCACCAATTAGACCAGTACAATACTATATCTGTATTATCACCAGTTAGACCAGTACGATACTGTATCTATATTATCACCAGTTAGACCAGTACGATACTATATCTGTATTATCACCAGTTAGACCAGTACAATAATATATCTATATTATCACCAGTTAGACCAGTACAATAATATATCTATATTATCACCAGTTAGACAGTACAATAA
>NW_013816463.1:0-478 GCF_000517525.1 Limulus polyphemus
AATGTCTTCTTAACTCCGAGATGTCCTCCTGTTAACTATCATGGGATTGACGCACCACAACTTCCCATAACTTTCTTGGTATAACTGTTTGCTAGGTCGTCACTTTCTCATCTGCAGTTTCCCATTTCCGGACAAGAATACCATCTTCGAGCTTCAACTGGTCCCATTGTGCCCAATATTTCTTTGTCACAGGGCTTAAGCTAGACACCTTCTTCCAAGCAGGGTGCAAAACACTTGCTTGTAGAAAATCAATTATTGGCTTCAGTTCCTGGTCTTTCTCCTTTTCTGCTTTAATATCTATACCTGGTTCCACTTCACTGTCATCAACTCCTTCAGTCACTTTGACTTCATCTTGATGGCACCTTGTTAGTTCAACCTCTCATTCAACACTTACCGGCATTTGGCCTTTGTTGTTCCCAAACGTCATTTTAACAAAATTAACTACACACTTCCTCGGTAGTAAGAAGTCCAACCCTAG
>NW_013816464.1:0-478 GCF_000517525.1 Limulus polyphemus
CACAATGTTTTGATTTTTGGAATTTGGTTTTCTCCCTTCTGGTTATTTTCCTGATTCCTGTATATATTGAAATAACTATTAATATGGATATATTTATGTAATGTTGTTCATTACCGTTAGTATTAAGTCTTGGCCAGACACGTATTTATTAACTGTGTGTTTGGTAAGTGATAAACTTTATATTCGAACGGTTTGAAAGTTTTATGTTGGATTTTTGTGGTTGTCAAAGTTTAATAAATTCGTTTATTTTTTTCGACCTTCATTGTAGCGACTGATTGTTTTAGACAACGTTGAATTATGAAACTGACACGAGCTTCTCCTAAAAATGACGTACAGTTATTACAGTTTTGAAAGATTATGTAAACTAGCTTGTTGCATGAGATGCAGCTTAGTGAGCTAACCACTAAAGAAATACTCTGCTTTAATACTCTGATTTCAAACTAATAATATGAAATCTCTGTTTTGGTTAGCAACATAA
>NW_013816465.1:0-711 GCF_000517525.1 Limulus polyphemus
CTATTACCCTACTGGAATAAACATTTGTAACTAGCTTGGAATACGGTTTGAATGAATGAAGATTGACAACTGTATCAAAAATACCAGTGTTTATAGCTTCACAAATAAAACAAATAATTGTTCAACAAGTTTATCAAAATTTACTAGAGTGTGGAGATTTTGTGGATGTCGAAGAGTTCGTTAAAGAGTAGAGTAGAAATTCAACCTAAGAATATTACCTTTCTACGCTGAAATTATACCTAAAAATATTACCTTTCTACACTGAAATTATACCTAAAAATATTACCTTTCTACGCTGAAATTAACGAAAAATATTACTTTTCTACACTGAAATTATACCTAAGAATATTACCTTTCTACGCTGAAATTATACCTAAACATATTACCTTTCTACGCTGAAATTATACCTAAAAATATTACCGTTCTACGCTGAAATTATACCTAAAAATATTACCTTTCTACGCTGAAATTATACCTAGAAATTATTACCTTTCTACGCTGAAATTATACCTAAGAATATTACCTTTCTACGCTGAAATTATACCTAAAAATATTATTTTCTACGCTGAAATTATACCTAAAAATATTACCTTTCTACGCTGAAATTATACCTAAAAATATTACCTTTCTACGCTGAAATTATACCTAAAAATATTACCTTTCTACGCTGAAATTATACCTAAGAAATATTACCTTTCTACGCTGAAATTA
>NW_013816466.1:0-477 GCF_000517525.1 Limulus polyphemus
ACAGCAAAATAAACGAGAGATTACAGCAGTTGTTGGAGGAAAAAGAAAAGAAACAAGAAGAACGAGAAAACAAACAAGAGAGACTACAGCAGTAATTGGAGGAAAAAGAAAATAAACAAGAAGAAAGTCTCCAACACTTGGGAGAAAGCCAGAACACAAATGTTAAAAATTAGTAAATTAGCACCTCTTTCTGAAACAAGTGGCATTTCTTGGGATGGAGTTTGGGGTTTGCTGTTTTCAAATACTCGAATACTTCCTCTAACTGGAATACTTCCTCATCAAATGTTGCTGCAAACACAATGACATCATTCAGGTACACTAGGACTATCCTTCATTGTAGGCCTTCCAGTACTCTTTCCATCAACCTCTCAAATGTTGCTGAAGCATTGCTAAGCCCGAAAGGCATCACATGATATTGCCAGAGACCTTGACCATAACTAAATGCAGTCTTATCCATTTTCACTTGATGGAAACCCG
>NW_013816467.1:0-632 GCF_000517525.1 Limulus polyphemus
GTCAGTATAACGTTACAAGTAAAGACTTAATTTTAAAATGACTAATGTAATCACTTCTAAAGGGGAAAAGAGTGAAATAGAAAGTTTCATTTTATTTAGTTTTGGATTTGTTTTTAACAGAAAACAAAACCATAACGAAATCAAAGTAAAATTTGCTACCTCGTATTCCTTCCCCGTTTGAAAACCGAAGTGATCACATTAATCACTGCTTATAAATTATCAGTTTTCGTATCCTTACTTTTAACGACCTCGTTATACTGACACCATGAATCCTGCCCAATTTAAGTACATGTACCTTACAAAGAAAAGGCGTAGTGTTCTCAGATCTTTAGCTTCTCTACCTTCTGCTGAGATTCAGGTTACGGGAAGTCAAGTCCAAAGACCAGCAAAGTTGCTATAATTAATTAGATCAAGAGATTTGAAATATTGTGATTATTTATATATACTTATTACCAACATTAAAATCTTTAAGTCACCTCTATGAGAAACTGGTGTCGGTCTCATAATTGAAATTTAAAATTGATGTGAATAACTAAAATGCAAATTAAAAATTTACAGATTAACTAAATGATGATAGAATGATAAATAACTAAATGTTACAGGTAAAATAAACAATAGAAAGAATAATAAAA
>NW_013816468.1:0-477 GCF_000517525.1 Limulus polyphemus
CTATGTCATCTAGTAGCTCTTTTCATAAAGTACGTGTACTCCTCGTTACAAACACCATTGCAGTCACAGACTATGTCGTCTAGTAGCTCTTTTCATAAAGTACGTGTACTCCTCGTTACAAACACCATTGTAGTCACAGACAATGTCGTCTAGTAGCTCTTTTCATAAAGTACGTGTACTCCTCGTTACAAACACCACTGTAGTCACAGACCATGTCATCTAGTAGCTATTTTCATAAAGTACGTGTACTCCTCGTTACAAACACTGTTGTAGTCACATGCCATGTTATCTAGTAGCTCTTTTCATAAAGTACGTGTACTCCTCGTTACAAACACCATTGCAGTCAGAGACCATGTAATCTAGTAGTTCTTTTCATAAAGTACGTGTACTCCTCGTTACATGTTACTGTTGTAGTCACATGCCATGTCATCTAGTAGCTCTTTTCATAAAGTACGTGTACTCCTCGTTACATGTTAC
>NW_013816469.1:0-478 GCF_000517525.1 Limulus polyphemus
GTCTGAAAGATTTGGCGAGCACTTTCTATGAAACAATGTAATGTGGTCCAAAATCGTTTTAGTATAACGTACTCTATCTCTCTATATTCTGCTTTACCTCCACAGTTATACACTAACAATATGTCTCTATGTTTGTGGATTCTTAGCGTATTTTGGCAAGCACTTATCACAAGAAATTAGACAGTTTACGCTGAACTCAAAGGCTGATAATTCAGATTGTTATTTTCGAGGTGATGGCTCCCTGATAAATCCAGTTCTTTTAAGTTTTCGTCAAATGTGTGTCTGCAGTAAATAGCTTGGGATACACTTATTTTGAAAGATTACCGCCAGTTTGGGATCTTCTCATACTCTTTCTATGTAAAAGATGTATTTCCACTCAATGATAGATGTAATGGTTTTCATTCTCATCACTTCTCCACCAGTAATAAATGGATAGGCTTTTAACATCTAATAAATCAAAGGAATGGTTTCTATCATA
>NW_013816470.1:0-479 GCF_000517525.1 Limulus polyphemus
TTGCTAAAAACTATATTTATGCATGCCAATAGATTAACTAACTATATAATGTTTGAATAGGCCCGATTTTAATCATGAGCTTACTTAGTTGAAACGCATATTTGAATACTGTTGATGTTTGATCATTCTACTTATAACAAAGTTATGTATGAAAACAATAAATCAAAAAAATATTTTTATTTTATGCAAAATATCTCGGAAAACGATATTTTTTTTATATAATACGTTGAAATCTATTATATTTCATTATAAGTAATATTCTTAGAATTTTGTTTGTTTGTTTTTAGTTTTTTGAAAAAAAAGTCGTTTTTAACCTGATGATGACCTAAGGAGGTCGAAACGCTGTTACTTGTTTTAAATAAATGTTTTTAATCAACCTTCTCAACCATATCATCAACTTGTTTTTCTTCACTCATCACAAAACAATAAAGAATGGTATATGGATTCAAGGTTTTATTGTTACAAACCCTTTTCGGATA
>NW_013816471.1:0-535 GCF_000517525.1 Limulus polyphemus
GGGATTACCTTTCCTGGTTGGGACAGGGGTTGCTCGGGTGGGAGACAACACACTAGTAGGGATTACCTTTCCTGGTTGGGACAGGGGTTGCTCGGGTGGGAGACAACACACTAGTAGGGATTACCTTTCTGGTTGGGACAGGGGTTGCTCGGGTGGGAGACAACACACTAGTAGGGATTACTATTCCTGGTTTGATATTTACGTTAAATGGAAATCAATATGTTAGGTTCTTTTTCATTGCTTGATTGAACAAAAAACTAACCAATCGTAAAACATCTTTTGAAGCCGGCGGTTATTTGGACGCCTGGTATATGCACAGACCTCTTAAAATGCACTTTCTTACGATCGAAAAGATTAAGCACTGAGGTAGGCTGTAAATCTTTCACCTCATTGGTGTGCATTCACTGAGGTAGGCTGTAAATCTTTCACCTCATTGGTGTGCATTCACTGAGGTAGGCTGTAAATCTTTCACCTCATTACAGCCTACCTCAGTGAATGCACACCAATGAGGTGAAAGATGGGTGTGCATTCACTG
>NW_013816472.1:0-738 GCF_000517525.1 Limulus polyphemus
GCGTACTTAGTGTTTCAGTAGTTACTAACTGTACTATTGATTTAGTCCTAGTTTTCAAGGGCACTTAGTGTTTTAGTTGTTACTAACTGTACTATTGATTTAGTCCTAGTTTTCAAGCGTACTTAGTGTTTCAGTAGTTACTAACTTTGCTATTGATTTAGTCCTAGTTTTAAAGGGCACTTAGTGTTTTACTTGTTACTAACTGTACTATTGATTTAGTCCTAGTTTTAAAGGGACTTAGTGTTTTACTTGTTACTAACTAACTTTACTATTGATTTAATCCTTGTTTTGAAGGGCACTTAATGTTTTACTTGTTACTAACAGTAATATCGATTTAGTCTTAGTTTTCAAAGGCACTTAGTGTTTTATTTGTTACTAGCTTTGCTATTGATTTAATCCTTGTTTTGAAGGGCACTTAATGTTTTACTTGTTACTAACAGTAATATCGATTTAGTCTTAGTTTTCAAAGGCACTTAGTGTTTTATTTGTTACTAGCTTTGCTATTGATTTATTCCTAGTGTTCAAGGGCACTTAGTTTTTTATTGTTACTAACTTTGCTATTGATTTAGTCTTAGTGTTTAAGCGTACTTAGTGTTTCATTTGTTACTAACTTTGCTATTGATTTAGTCCTAGTTTTCTAGGGCACTTAGTGTTTTTTTTGTTACTAACTGTACTATTGATTTAGTCCTAGTGTTCAAGGGCACTTAGTGTTTTACTTGTTACTAACAATACTATTGA
>NW_013816473.1:0-478 GCF_000517525.1 Limulus polyphemus
AATATGATAAAGTACATGTACTACTACTAATAATGAAATGTAATAAAGTACATGTACTACAGAGGAAACATGTTTTATCTGTCCATTCTGTCTCATGAACTAATAATGAAATGTAATAAAGTACATGTAGTACAGAGGAAACACGTTTTATCTGTCCATTCTGTCTCATGAGCTAATAATGAAATGTGATGAAGTACATGTACTACAGAGGAAACACGTTTTATCTGTCCATTCTGTCTCATGAGCTAATAATGAAATGTGATAAAGTACATGTACTACTACTAATAATGAAATGTAATAAAGTACATGTACTACAGAGGAAACACATTTTATCTGTCTATTCTGTCTCATGAGCTAATAATGAAATGTGATGAAGTACATGTACTACAGAGGAAACATGTTTTATCTGTCCATTCTGTCTCATGAACTAATAATGAAATGTAATAAAGTACATATTGTACAGAGGAAATACGTTTTA
>NW_013816474.1:0-478 GCF_000517525.1 Limulus polyphemus
TTGCGTTCTTATTGATAATGATCCATTACGTTTCATAAATCTGGTAAACCAGTCCTGGCCAGCCATTCCTGTTGCTGCCCAATTCAAGGGAGCTGTTATTTTATTTTCGTTTGCAAATTGGTAGGCTAATTGTATGATATCTTTTGGAGAAACTCCATAAAAAATTTTGGATGCCTTGATTATGTAATCTGCCAATAACTTTTCTTGAGTTTCTGTGAATACTTGCCAGGGTGTTAAGTATACAGCTTTTAGATCAGTTTTTTTCCCATTTGGTTCTCCATTCCGTTTTTGCTTTTTCTTGATAAATCTTTGTAGCGTCATGAAATTTACCTGAAAGTATAGATATTAAATATTTTAGATTGTTTTATATCTATGAATGCACTATAATAGGCCTATATGTAGGCTAAATGGGTAGGACATAATTTGTTAGCGAGTGGCTGTCTGAACAGTACAGTAGTAACGCGCTGGACTCCCGATT
>NW_013816475.1:0-478 GCF_000517525.1 Limulus polyphemus
CGTCCTTTAACGTATCTAATTCACTTTTAAATTTACTAATGTTTTCCATTTGTACTTCTTGTTTCCTTTCTTGTTCCAGTTGCCACTGCTGTAGTCTCTCTTCTTGTTTCTTTTCTCGTTCTTATTGTTTATTTTCTTTCTCCTCCAACAAGTGCTGTAATTTCTCTTCTTGTTTATTTTGTTGTTCGAGCTGCCACTGTTGCAGGTTTTCTTGCAACTGCTGTAATCTTTCTTCTTCTTTATTTTCTTTTTCCTCCAACAACTGCTGTAATTTCTCTTGTTTATTTTGTTGTTCAAGCTGCCACTGTTGCATGTTTTCTTGCAACTGCTGTTGTCGCTCTTCTTGTCTCTTTTCTTATTCCTCCAACAACTGCTGTAATCTCTCTTCTTGTTTAATTTCTCGTTCTTCTTGTTTTTTGTATTGCTGCCATCAAGTCTGCTAAGCTGTAGTTTGATTTTCGCCTCTCGTTTCCATTTT
>NW_013816476.1:0-478 GCF_000517525.1 Limulus polyphemus
CTTTACAATAACTTAATTAACTGTACCGAATTACAAACACAAAATTACAATTCAACAAAGTCTCTTAATTTTACGGGACGTATCTTCTTCCGTACTGGTCCCCGTCTCGTTGGCTTCTGCTTCACGTGGGGTTCATCTACTTCATCAGGAAATGTCCTATCATCGGTAACAGTCATATCAGTGGTAGTAACTTCACCAAGAGCTTCGCCATTTCCCTTCTCAAAACTGAGTAGAGTTTCTTCTTCGATTGTGGCTTCTTCAGGTGGCACGTCTTCAGCACCGTCATTTGTTCTGTTGTCTACTTCGTCCCAACTGAAATGTCCTGGACCGTGATAACGCCAAAGCCTGTTGGCATGCACCATTTTTGCTTACTTCGCCGACCACATTTTACCCGGAAAGTCACGTCTGAGAGACGATCCACTATGTCATATGGGCCTTCCCATGGAGAAGACAACCTAGGAGACTTCCCCCTGGTCTT
>NW_013816477.1:0-523 GCF_000517525.1 Limulus polyphemus
CTTCTAAGTAATACACACATATATAGAGAGAACGATTTGTATAAGTTTCTCAGGAAAAGTTGTTGGTTTCACACAATTTTAATCTTTAAACATATTTCAACATTAACATTTTGACCATTCCCATTTTTGTACTTTCTGAGGATTTATACAACCATTTACTGCTACAAATTTGGGGTGTGTATTTGTGTTTGCAACTAAGCTACACAATGAGCTATCTATGCTGTTCCCTCCACAGGCATCTAAACCCGGTTTTTAGCGTTCTAAGCCTACATATTTTTATCGCTGAGCCACCAAATATGAAAAACCAGTAGCACACAATGGGACAAACACTGCATAGTCAAACAGTACAGTTCTTACATATCTCGTGCTTGCAAAGTTTAACTGGAACATTGGGTTGTACAAATGACGTGATTATTGGCTCTAGTAAAGATTTTGTAAGCATAATGTTGTTGGCTGAGTCAAGTTCATTTAATGTACAATTCCATGCTTGAAAATATAGGTGCAGCTTTTAAAAACTAAGGGC
>NW_013816478.1:0-477 GCF_000517525.1 Limulus polyphemus
TTCCTACTTATCAACACCCCACAGAAGTGAATGTTACAAACAATAAAAAGGGATAATCGTTAATTAATTCCAAATTATGAACATCGAACTGAAGTGTATGTTATAAAAAATGAAAGAGATAATCCTTAGCTAATTCCAATTTATCAACATCCAACTAATTTCTATGTTAAAAACAATGAAAGAGATAATCCTTAACTAATTCCAACTTTTCAACATTTAACTGAAGTGTATGTTACAAACAATGAAAGAGATAGTCCTTAACTAATTCCAACTTGATAACATCCAACTGAATTGTATGTTACAAACAATGAAAGGGTTAATCGTTAGCTAATTCCAACTTATCAACATCCAACTGAAGTATATGTTACAAACAACGAAAAAGATAATCCTTCGTTAATTCAAACTTTTCAACATCCAACTGATTTGTATGTTACAAACAATGAAGAGATAATCCTTAACTACTTCCAACTTACCAAC
>NW_013816479.1:0-1074 GCF_000517525.1 Limulus polyphemus
TTATTGATAGTACACAGTATTTATAAATCTTGTGTCTTCTTATTGACAGAACACAGTATTGTTAAATCTTGTGTCTTCTTACTGACAGTACACATTATCGTTAAATATTGTGTCTTTTTATTGAGAGTACACAGTATCGTTAAATCTTGTGTGTTCTTAGACACAAGATTTAACGATACTGTGTACTGTCAATATACTGTGTACTGTCAATAAGAAGACACAAGATTTAACAATATTGTGTACTCTCAATAAGATGACACACGATTTAGCAATACTGTGTACTATCTATAAAAAGTCACAAGATTTAACAATACTGTGTACTGTCAATAAGAAGTTAAATCTTGTGTCTTCTTGTTGACAGTACACAGTATCGTTAAATCTTGTGTTTTCTTATCAACAGTACACAGTATCGTTAAATCTTTTGTATTCTCATTGACAATACTGTGTACTGTACTGTCAATAAGAAGCCACAAGATTTAACGATACTGTGTACTGTCAATAAGAAGACTCAAGATTTAAGAAGATTTAACGATATGTGTACTGTCATAAGAAGACACAAGATTTAACAATACTGTGTTCTGTCAATAAGAAGACACAAGATTTATAAATACTGTGTACTATCAATAAGAACACACAAGATTTAAAAATACTGTGTACTGACAATAAGAAGACATAATATTCAACGATAATGTGTACTGTCAGTAAAAAAAAGAGATTTAACAACAATGTGTCCTGTCAATAAGAAGACACAAGATTTAACAATACTGTGTACTGTCAATAAGAAGACACAAGATTTAACGATACTGTGTACTGTCAATAAGAAGACACAAGATTTAACGATACTGTGTACTTTCATTAAGTAGACACAAGAGTTAACAATACTGTGTACTGTCAATAAGAAGACACAAGATTTAACAAAACTGTGTACTGTCAATAAGAAGAAACACGATTTAGCAATACTGTATACTATCTATAAAAAGACACAAGATTTAACGATGTGTCTTCTTATTGACAGTACACAGTATGTTAAATCTTGTGTTTTCTTACTTACAGTACACATTATCGTTGAATATT
>NW_013816480.1:0-478 GCF_000517525.1 Limulus polyphemus
ATCCTTATGCAATTTGGCGATTTGTTCAACAGCAAAAGAAGTTAAGCAAATATAAATAAAGAATTAAACAGAATATTTATTCACGATCACAGGGTAAGCTGTGAATTACTGGCCAGCTTCTATAATTCGTTTTATAAACTAAAACTAGCTGTTGGGGTTGATAACAAAATTAAATTTTTCCGCAAACAGGAAGAAGAGTAATGAAATACCATACTTTTACTTCAGACCAGAGGGTTAGTGTGGTATCCTAAACTCCTTAGATTACCTATATATCCCAATTATAATTGCAATTATAATATATATATAGGATAGAAGTCCCTAAATCATATATAAATCTCTGTATCACCAAATGTCAAAGAATAACTTTATTTTTGCAAACACCCTACCACCCCTTGAGAATATACTATCCATTTCTTCATTTTCTCTTAGTTTTTCTACAAAAAAACCGTGTTATAATGCTATGTCAAGTGGTTTTTTT
>NW_013816481.1:0-478 GCF_000517525.1 Limulus polyphemus
TGCCCGGATATGAAGGCCAAATGGAGGAATAGCAGACCGTCTGTTCTGAAAGAGCATTGTCCACCAAGGAAGAAAAACACAATCCCAAGTGAGATGCTGTGGTAAGGATCGAAGCTTAGTAGCATATTGTAGAGAAAGTTGCAAACGACGGAGGTGAAGAGAAGGTTCGTGGGACTCAGTGTACAAACTCTGGACTGGAGAAGTGCGAAAAGCACTGGTGCAGAGCCAAAGCCCTAGATGGTGAATGGGGTCCAGCATCTTCAGGGCCGAGGTCCTGGCGGAACCATAGACCAAAAACCCATAGTCCAGTTTGGATTGAATCAAAGCACGATAGATTCTGAGCATAGAACATCGATCCGCTCCTCAAGAGCTGTAAGAGAGGACACGGAGGATGTTCAGAGCCCTTGCACACTTGACACGCAGCTGCTTGATGTGTGGAATGAAGCTAAGCTTATGGTCAAAGATAAGCCCCAAGAAC
>NW_013816482.1:0-1061 GCF_000517525.1 Limulus polyphemus
TTGTTGAGTACCAGCCACTGATAAAATATAGGTAACTGGGTTTGATGTAGTTGTTATTAAAGCACAAAGCTACACAATGGGCTAGCTGTGTTCTACCCACCAGGGCATCGAAACCTGATTTTTAACGTCATGAAACTGAATACTTTCTACTGAGCCACCGGGGGTGGGAGTAAAAGATAGATTATTATTATTTTATTGTTTTTGACAGACAGCGATTAAAATGATGTTCAACATAAGGAAGTGTTTAAAACGGGAGGATACATCCATTGAATAACATGTCTTAAAATATCGACAAATGAAGTATTAATATCTCCTAATTAATTATATTTACGATGTTTTCAGTTTTCTTTTTTATTATTTCCAGGTGTTACTCCTGCTGGAAATAAACTTTAACATTTTTTCTTTTGTTTTTTGTCAATATCATGTTGTTCGTTTGTTCGGAAATTCTCACAATGCTACACAAGGGCTATCTGTGCACTTTGTGCATAGCTTCCCCTGATATTGAACCGATAGACTCTTGAGCTACTTTTTTTCATTTTTACTATTTTAATGCACCCATGGCCCCAAAGTGTTAAGCGCATTTTTTGTAACAACTCTAGTGAACAAGCGCAGATTTTCCTTTCATGTGTCCTGAAGATATTATCTTATAAACCGTAACACAAATAAAACAATTCTTTATGCTAAAGAAAAATTCTTCAACATAAATGCGTTTTTTACAGATCAAACCCATTAATAAACCAACATGTGGTTCCTAGTTAACTACATTTACTTACGTTTTTTATGAATAACAAAAAGAGGTATTTTTCTGTACGTAAAATTTAGAATGTTGGCTTATTGTTGGGCTTCTTAGTACGGAGGCTACACAATATCTATCTGTAATGGCTGGAGACGGCTTAAATGGGTAATGAAGAAAAACTTTAATATAAGTTTAACATGACAGCAAGTGTACAACGTTTCGACAAGGTTTTGTACCTGATGATGAGCCCTATGTACTTTGTAATCCTGGTGTGCATCAAGTAGCTCAATGTACTATCTAATCCTGGTGTGTATCAAGTAGTCCT
>NW_013816483.1:0-478 GCF_000517525.1 Limulus polyphemus
TCTTTAGCTTTACTGGGCACAACTACTCCATGAACACCTAGGTGTAACTCTAGTTACCGAATTTATAACCACCAAACTCATCTTTAGCGTTATTTGGTACACCAACTCAACTTACACCTATGTGTAACTCTAGTTACCGAATTTATAACCACCATACTCATCTTTAGCCTTACTTGGTACAACTACTCCACAACCACCTAGGTATAACTATAGTTACCGAACTTATAACCACCATACTCATCTTTAGCGTTATTTGGCCCAACAACTCCACGAAAACCTAGGTGTAACTCTAGTTACCGAATTTATTTCCACCATACTCATCGTTAGCGTTAATTGGTACAACAACTCCACGAACACCTAGGTGTAACTCTAGTAACCGAATTTGTAACCAACATACTCATCTTTAGCGTTATTTGGTACAACAACTCCACGAACACCTAGGTGTACCTCTAGTTACCGAATTTATAACCACCATACT
>NW_013816484.1:0-477 GCF_000517525.1 Limulus polyphemus
CAAGAAGAACGAGAAATTACAACAGTTGTTAGAGGAAAAGAAAAGAAACAAGAAGAACGAGAAAAGAAACAAGAAGAACGAGAAGCGAAATTACAACAGTTGTTAGATGAAAAAGAAAAGAAACAAGAAGAGAGACAACAGCAGTTGCAACAAAACCTGCAACAATGGCAGCTCGAACAGCAAAATAAACAAGAAAAATTACAGCAGTTGTTAGAGGAAAAAGAAAAGAAACAAGAAGAAAGATTACAGCAGTGGCAAGAAAATCACCAACAGTGGCAGCTCGAACAACAAAAGAAACAAGAAGAGAAATTACAGCAGTTGTTGGAGGAGAAAGAAAATAAACAAGAAGAACGAGAAAGGAAACAAGAAGAGAGACTACAGCAGTGGCAACTGGAACAAGAAAGGAAACAGGAAGAAAGTCAGCAGCAACTACAGGAAAATCAAACAACAATGGCAAGAAGTACAAATGGAAAACAT
>NW_013816485.1:0-477 GCF_000517525.1 Limulus polyphemus
CGTGGCCAGGTTTTATTTAATCCACATAGAATTTTTCCGGTGATACTTTCCATATTTACACGACATTAGATTTACACGTTTATCGAGCCTCCCTTTCCAAATCCTATGTTTCAACTCCATGGTCATTGGTTGGCCTAACCAAGTTGTTCTCCACTTTTTTTTTCTAGAATACTTTAAACCTTCGCTTCTACCTGTTTTACAGTACGTTGCGTCTGTGTTTCTATCAGTTTTGTGCATTATTTCTGCTATTCAACCAATATCCTGGACATTTCAATTTTTTTACCACTTCTATACTTTATATTTTCCATTCTAAACTTTCACCTTTTGTTCCTTTTCCTCTATTCCTACAAATCATTTCCTTGGATTTATCCAAATCGAGAGTCATTTTATTTATTTCTCTGTACGTTTTTAATGATTTTAGCACATTCTGTCTTTCATACTGGAGACCCGCAATAGTTACTATATCAGTTACCAAGT
>NW_013816486.1:0-477 GCF_000517525.1 Limulus polyphemus
GAGCCAACCTGTTTTTTTACTTGCAGCTACCATTTACATTCTGTAAGAAATATTTACCTTGAATATTTAAAAAAATTCCACATCTGATGAGTGTCTCCAAGTAACTCAGCTGCCCAATTTACAACAGATAATTCTTGTTGCATCCCCTCAAAATTTGCTTTTTTGAAATTTGTAACCAAAATATCATTATTCCTTATCTTCATATGCAGCAAAACATTGAACCTAATAGATCAGTGATCACTTGCACCCAGATGTTCATCAATTTCCACCCTCTTGATCATTTCTATAGTTGAAGTTAACAATAAGTCTAAAATAGCATTGTTTGTATTAGGTTCCTTGACTAATTGGTGAAGAAAGCCATCCTGAAGAGTTTCTCCCTCATAGTTTGACTCTAGCATTTTCCAATTGAATTTATGTCAATAAGTTTGGTATCAAACTGTAGATTATAATTCAAATTTTAATATTATACATTACTTG
>NW_013816487.1:0-477 GCF_000517525.1 Limulus polyphemus
CGAGGATAATTATACATCAACTTCTAGTGAAATACCAATTGGGAATAAGGCAATTAACCCACTCATATATTGGATCAGCAATAATAAAATAATTAATAATGTAATGCAATAATGCCAGCATCACAAAATATATTGTCATGTTGAGTTAAAGACAACAACTCTTATTACATGTTATATTTCAAATATACGATACATTTTAAGTTCATATGTATATAATTCCCCATTAACAACCATACTAATTACAGTTACTTAAGATATGTTTCTTCCTAGAAGGTGGAAAATTACAATATGTTTGTTCTTAAACTCATACTCAATAAAATAAACCGTGTTGCTTTAAATGTAAACCATAATCCATAATTTATTATGATGTATTGAAACTCTTATTAAATTCCCCCAATGGGATAGCGGTAGGTATATGGATTTACAATGCTAAAATACGGGCTTGGATTCCCCTTTGGTGAACACAGCAGATAGCCC
>NW_013816488.1:0-478 GCF_000517525.1 Limulus polyphemus
AAATAAAATATTCCTGTCGACGTCAAATTCTCAACAAAACCCGGCCCTAAATTAAATCGTTACTAAACAAAAATTATTTTAGAATCACATAATACCAACGTCATTTACAAAATAACATGCAATAACTGCCCAGAATTCTACATCAGAGAAACAGAAAGAAAACTGGAAACCAGATTGACAGAACACACTAAAAAACCGTCCCATGTTTTTCACCATTGCAATTCAATAAACCATAGTATATCTATTAAAACACAGTCATTTTAAACAAAGAACCCAACATAAACAAACGAAAATCAAGAAATCCATCACAACCCCATTCTAAATAAACACCCCGGGGGTGCCAAGATGCCTCTTCTAAGTTTTGCAACAGTATCCAGTCATGTGACCTCTTTGTTCAATACTGTACACTGAGTGGGCACAAGTAAATAGACACCTAATGTTTCGTCATTTAACTGATTTATGCTAACTAATTTGTGTT
>NW_013816489.1:0-477 GCF_000517525.1 Limulus polyphemus
GATGGATTTACAGTGCTAAAATCCGGGATTTGATTCCCTGCGCATATAACCAGTTGTGTAGCTTTTAATTACAAGAACAGCTTGCGCATATAACCAGTTGTGTAGCTTTGAATTACAAGAACAGCTTGGAGTTCCTTGAAAATATATATAAACAATGAATGTCTCTGTAATGTAAAACACACAGAAGGAAAGACGTAAATCACTATATTTTCCATTAGCAATGAAACGTGATAGGAGTAAGTTCAGTTACTTTCCCAGAAGAGCAGTTGTTGACAATTAGGCGGAATTTTCTACGACTGATGGATCGTCCAATGACTGTAGGTCGTCATTTCTTCTCGTGCACGGACGGCGCCATCGGTTTCTTAAACAGAAACGTCCATTTCTTGAATTGATGGCGAAGTATGAAAGTGACCCTGAACAAACAAAGATAAAAGAGGTGAAATTACCCTCAAATATATACTGATCCCTTTTCATCCC
>NW_013816490.1:0-477 GCF_000517525.1 Limulus polyphemus
CTGGAAGAGATAACTGACTGAGAAAGTGTGGCTTTTTTGTTGTTTAAAAGAAAAAAAAACTTTTCTCATTCACTGCTTCAATTACAACCTGAGCTAATAGTACAAACCGTGACTGTTTTTGTAAAACACTGGAAAGGGAAATCACTAATGTTATGCTTTACAGAATTACAACATTGATAACTACATACACTCATGTATCTCGCTACTCTTCAGCTTATTTTATTTGACATCTTATGATTTCACTACAGAGCGGCAGTCCATCTGGTGCACTTAGTATACTAGCAGATAACTTCTGTAAAACATCAAAACCTAAAATTCCAATACTTGAGCAAGATCTCTGACAACATGTGTAGTGATCGACTAAAAGATGATAAAAAAAGCGAGCCTTTTCATTTTCTGAAAGCCTAGAACAATTTGTGAGTTTGTATTTACTGGCTATAGTGGTCACGTATGTGATGGTGATTGATGCACCACAAG
>NW_013816491.1:0-477 GCF_000517525.1 Limulus polyphemus
GGGCTATCTGTGCTCTGCCCACCACGGGTATCGAAACCCGGTTTTTAGCGTTGTAAGTCCGCAGACATACCGCTGTGCCACTGGGAGGCCAGAATTTCCATGTAGAATAATTCCTTTGTTCTAGTAGGTTTCTCAGCCTTAGAATTAATCGACAGTCAAAATTAATTTTCCAAATTGATAGCCAAATACAGCAATGATATTTTGAAAGTTATGGACGTATTACTTGATTATTTAAAATCTGTGTGAAGCTCATTTATCGAAACTAATCTCAAGCATAAAGGCATATTAGTATTTGGCCAAGTGATTAGGGTGCTCGACTCGCAACCTGCGGGTTCGAATCCCCGTCCCACCAAACATTCTTGCCCTTTCGGCCGTAGGGCGTTATAGCGTGACGGTCAATCCTACTATTCCTTGGTAAAAGAGTAGCCCACGAGTTGTCGGTGGGTGGTGATGACTAGCTGTCTTCCCTCTGATCTG
>NW_013816492.1:0-478 GCF_000517525.1 Limulus polyphemus
ATCTCTGCCAGTAGCTCAAATTGTGCTCTTATATGCTTCCCACAGTGCCTTCCCATCGAATTCCTGTGGCTTCCTTCATACTGGATCAATCCTAGTACTCACATTCATATCTGGGATGTGACTTCTAACGGGACTGAATATGTCTGCATTAGAGTTTAGCTGCAGGGTCTGGATAGGGCTTGTCATTGTCTGGGGCTGATTAAGTCAATGGTTAATGTATCCTCCTTGTGTAAAAGACAATAAATCGTCCTTTAACGTATCTAATTCGCTTTTAATTTACTAATGTTTTCCATTTGTACTTCTTGCCACTGTTGTTGACTTTTCTGTAGTTGCTGCTGACTTTCCTGCAACTGTTGTATACTTTCTTCCTGCTTCCTTTCTTGTTCTAGTTGGCACTGCTGTAATCTCTCTTCTTGTTTCTTTTCTCGTACTTCTTGTTTCTTTTCCTTCCAACAACTGCTGTAATTTCTCGTTTATT
>NW_013816493.1:0-474 GCF_000517525.1 Limulus polyphemus
AGACTAAGATTTGAAGCCAATAATTGATTTTCTAAAAGCAAGTGTTTTGTGCCCTGCTTGGGAGAAGGTGTCTAGTCTAAGCCCTGTGACAAAGAACTATTGGGCACAATGGGACCAGTTGAAGCTTGAAGATGGTATTCTTCTCCGGATATGGGAAACTGCAGATGGGAAAGTGACGACCTGGCAAACGGTTATACCGAGAAAGTTACGGGAAGTTGTGCTGCATCAATCCCATGATACTTTAACAGGAGGACATCTCAGAGTTAAGAAAACATTGAGTCACCTACGACACAGGTTTTACTGGATAGGTATGAGGCAAGATGTGGAAGAATGGTGCAGAACATGCAGTACATGTTGTGCTAAAAGGGGACCCAAGCATAAGGGACGTGCTCCAATGAAGTTATATCAAGTTGGCGCACAAATGGAAAGAGTAGCTGGTCCTCTCGCCCCCAAACTCGTGCTAGGAAACAGTAC
>NW_013816494.1:0-475 GCF_000517525.1 Limulus polyphemus
AAAATGCACTGCAAATATTAGAAAAGAAAATTAAAATAATAAACACAACATTTTAGAGGAAAAATAATGTAGTTTTACTACCTTTTTTCTTCTAATGTCTGAAATGCTTGACCGTGTGGGTACTTCGTGAAGCAGTCCGGAAGACACATGGGCAGGCATTGCCCTTACAATTCATGCATCCATATATGGTTTGCTTCCTCTTTAGATGTCAAGGGCTTTCACTGCACACTACACAGGCTTGTACTTAGGATCTGGATAAGCCATTGGAAAGTAACACCCTGTCAGCTGCTCCTCCCTATCCTCTGGATTATCTGTCAACCTCCTTCCTTTTCTTCTAAATGTATTCGGAGGAATAGAAGCACAGAGTTTGGTTACCACCTTTTCCCTGAATGAATGTGGCTCCATTTTTGAATTAGGGTTGGCATTTGTGTACGGTATGTAGGAGTTGACTGGTGCTGCCTCTCTGATGAAGTGA
>NW_013816495.1:0-477 GCF_000517525.1 Limulus polyphemus
ATCCCCACAACTTTGCATAATGTCATGTCACACCACAGAGCTTCTGTATGGCTTCTGGTACTCCTTTGTGATCTAGCACCTTGATACTCAGAAGGGTTTGCTAAGATGCAGAATCTATGACAAAGTTGCACTTTTGGCCATCCAGCTTTCCCGTCACATAGACGCTATGTGTGCTTGCCATTTTACACTTAGCTGTTGGGACTTTCACAGTAGTATTCTTCTTACACTGCATAACTTACTTCTTGCATAGTAGAGGGGTATGCTTGCTTTACTTGTATCTTCAGTTGTGAACTGTCCAAGGCGTCTACAAACTGATACCTCAGTAACAGCTTGAGGACATCGTGTGGCTCAGTTGGGTAGGCCTTGTGTGCCATACTTTCCAAATCCTGTGCCAGCTCTTGCAGGCTCTCCCCTTTAGCACGGACTGTCGTCCTAATCCTAGCCCTGTAGACTTCAAACTGATTTTGAGTTCCATAC
>NW_013816496.1:0-476 GCF_000517525.1 Limulus polyphemus
AATCAAAAAGAGCACTACATACATCATACCAAAACCTTGTTGATACTGTGTGAGGGTTTTATATATGTGGGTTGGGATTCTTTTACAGTAGGTGTCTGTGACTTGTTAGCAATAAATTCAAACAATAAATGGACAGCACACAATCCACTTGTTTTAAAATAATATATACATATTCAAAACAAGTCAAACGCATGTGCAAAAATCACAGTTATAGTTCTCTTTTCTTGTCAAAAGTCCACACAAGCTGTTTCAATTATTTTTGAATCCAATTGACAAGACAAAATATTTTTCTCTACTCTGTTTCTTACTATACAATCTGCGATAAATTCACTTACGTTACCCCATAGGTTACCACAGTTGTATCTAGAACTTTGAATAATTGTCTCCTTTTTGTCAAAGTCCACACAGATGGGTTCAATTACTTTAGAACACTCTTTGACAAGACAAATTATTCTCCTTGTCTCTGTTAAACTCAC
>NW_013816497.1:0-477 GCF_000517525.1 Limulus polyphemus
TTGGGCGTCGGAACTACCGTTCCTCTGAATATCATAGGTATTTATTTCAGTTGTAGGACAGGGCAGGAAAGTAATTATTTATTTCTGTGCTCATTAACTATGTGGTGACTGAAAATTTAAACAAAAGTCAAACAACGTAAGTACTTGAACATTTCGAATTTTCTCTCTGTGATGTGGCTTACTATTTAAAGTAGCTCATGATATTAAAAAAAGAAAGAAACATTACACCTGAGAAGAGCTCACTGAACCAAATATAAGTTAAGATTTTGCCCTCTACTTAATATTTCATTTTCATCATCAGACATAAACGTAAAGGATTTTATATATATATATACACTATGCTATGTTTCTAAGGCTTATATATATATACTACGTATCCGAATTGCGGAGTCTGGATGATTTGACAGTTGTTTACCAGTTCTTCTTGATACTCCCAAACGTTTGCAGGTGTAATTGGTGTATAGTTTTGTCAACTTT
>NW_013816498.1:0-476 GCF_000517525.1 Limulus polyphemus
CATCCATTCCCCTTCTTTAAAAATAAGTTACTTTCGTTTTGTCTAATAAGCGCGAAATAAAAAAAGATATATATTCTTGAAGCGCATGAAGTAAGTGTATTATTGAAACACTGTTTTAAGTAAGTAAATTATTATAACAGTATTTTAAGTAAGTGTATTATTGAAACACTGTTTTAAGTAAGTAAATTATTATAACAGTATTTTAAGTAAGTGTATTATTGAAACACTGTTTTAAGTAAGTAAATTATTATAACAGTATTTTAAGTAAGTGTATTATTATAACAGTATTTTAAGTAAGTGTATTATTGAAACAATGTTTTAAGTAAGTGTATTATTGAAACAATGTTTTAAGTAAGTGTATTATTGAAATAATGTTTTCTGTTTCTGAGTAAATTCCCCAGAAATTTTGAGAAAGGTATCATTTTGTAACGAAACTCAATAGATTTGTTTTTGAGAGTGCTTATAAATTTACACAG
>NW_013816499.1:0-478 GCF_000517525.1 Limulus polyphemus
AAGAGCAAGCAGATAAGGAAAACTGCCCTACTGGTGTTTAATGAGAGTCTAAAGAAACTTCCCAAGGAGGTTTTAGCTTTCCGTAATTATACAGCTGAAGCCATTTCATGTTTGCAATTTTGGTCATAGAAATGCTAGACCAGGACTCTTTCCATTATCAGCTGTGGATGCATTGTAAGAATGGCAGCAAGCTTCGATATGTTCGATTCAAAGCTGAATAAAACTCTTCTAGCAGCTCGAAGCTTCGATGAAACACAGTCAAAAATTACGTCGGAACAGAAGAGAGAACAGTAGTAAATGCAAATCTCGAAAAGCTGTAATAATTTGTAAAAACACATTTTCCAAATACGCATTTCCTTACTTCTATAGGAATTGGATTTATAAATATTCCCAACGTATGAGGGTAGGAATTGCCATTTTTTAAGGTAAATTTCACTATTTTTCGCTCTTTACTTTATCTACAAACAACTACATACGC
>NW_013816500.1:0-477 GCF_000517525.1 Limulus polyphemus
CTTCTTTCCATAAACCACACATCACGTAATAAACGATGGTTTTGTACTGGATTAGATAAAGTCAACCTTTGACTTACATCTTTCCCTAAACCACACATCACGTAATAAAGGTTGGATTTGTACTGGGTTAGATAAAGTCAACCTTTGACTTACTTCTTTCCATAAACCACACATCACGTAATAAAGGTTGGATTTGTACTGGGTTAGATAAAGTCAACCTTTGACTTACATCTTTCCCTAAACCAAACATCACGTAATAAAGGCTGGTTTTGTACTGGGTTAGATAAAGTCGACATTTGACTTACTTCTTTCCCTAAACCACACGTCACGTAATAAAGGATGGTTTTGTACTGGGTTAGATAAAGTCAACATTTGGCTTACTTCTTTCCCTAAACCACACATCACGTAATAAAGGATGGTTTTGTACTGGGTTAGAGAAAGTCAACCTTTGACTTACTTCTTTCCCTAGACCACACA
>NW_013816501.1:0-474 GCF_000517525.1 Limulus polyphemus
AAAAAATATTACATTTCTTTTACTTAAATACTTATTCATCAACTCTGTCCAGAGGGGTCATGGGTCAAAGGCCATGTCATCGTGTTTGTTGACTTGTATTCAACATTTTATTGAATTACTATTTCATGAATTAATGTCAATAAGTTTGGTATCAAACTGTAGATTATAATTCAATTTTTGGTATTATACATAACTTAATTTCTCAATTTAAAAGTAAATATTAAAAAAGCACAGTTAAACATCGATTTTTGTGTGTCATGTGGTATGTTGAATGAAGCACTGGTTGAAATTAGATGTTTGTAATGTCAAAATACGAAGTTAATAGTTTCGTATGAATTAGGAACTCAAATTACCAGTATTGACAAGCTAGAATATAACTTGTAACTTCTGTATTGTTAGCCAGGTATGGCTGAAAATTCAATATAATAAAAATAATATATATATATATATATATATATATAAATGTTATGAGTA
>NW_013816502.1:0-474 GCF_000517525.1 Limulus polyphemus
TTTATGTATTGCGTTATGACGTTTTGTGAAAAATCTATACGCGATAGAGAAAAATGGATATCATTTTCGGATTCGGTGTACAGAAATTACCGTAGAACATGTAAAAAATTCAAGACAATAAAACCATCGCAGGCCCGTGTTATTGGCCGGTAATTCCTGTTTCACTTATAATTAAGCTTTTAAAAGTAACACGAAATATTTGTAAGAAAGATATCTTCAAGGGGTAATGATAACATAATTTACACTAGAAGTATAATATTTTTTAGCTTATGTAAAATATAGAAGAAACAAATCTACTTTTCAATACCCTTATGACTTTCACAGTACCTTATTTAGTTTGCCACAAAAGGTTTGAGTGCAATATATCAAGTAATTTTTGTTGTAGGCTGGCAAGAGAATAATAATGATGAGATGAAGAATTACCAGAAGGCCATTTTGTAGTGGATTTTCTTTTCCTTGTAATCTAGCATGCGT
>NW_013816503.1:0-476 GCF_000517525.1 Limulus polyphemus
ATCGCACAGTGTATACCATGTTTTAACTATATACATAAAGTGTTCTCGAAGCTTATACAAAACTTTTGGTGAGGTAATAATGAATATTGTAGTAATATTTTATGTTATAAATATATAATGTTTTGTGTCATTTATCATAGCATCCACCCCCACATTTTTTAAAGTTCATAACCTAGACAAAGGACAAGTACCTCACCACGTTGTAATATAAAAACACTTATTTGTCACTAGAAAACAAAAGATTTATTCACAGTTGAAGTTGCTCAGTACCGAACTCTGTTATATAGAGATAAAAGCCGAATGCTTGTCATATGACGGGAAATTATGATTAATTTTCTTCTCAAAATTATATCTAAATAAATGTTTGAACATGTTTTCTAAAAATTAATTATAATCTAGTAACAATATATGTATAGAGAATGATTATCCTATTTCTAGTATTTCACGAAATCATTTTTATGTATATTTGGTCATCG
>NW_013816504.1:0-477 GCF_000517525.1 Limulus polyphemus
GTGTTTTACTAATGTGCATTAATTGGAAAATAATTTGTGCAACTTACAGTGCGTTACTTGGAAACTGCCACGTTGAGGATTCAACATTTCTTGAGTTCGCTCTGGTACTTTGTCTTTACATGATTTTCTGCAACCATTTCAGTGAGTTTTCTAACAGTGGACGATTACCATATTAGATTTCTATACTTTTGTGAGTGGTGATTTATTCTACTGATTTTATAAATTTAACTGAAATTGTGAGTGCATATTTTAGTACTATTTGATTGTTATTATTAATATTTTTATTTCACAAGCCTATAGCAAAATTGGCTTGGTATTTTGCACAAAAACTTAAACAGATATACTATATGAAACACTGCAAATGTCCATAAACTTTTTAAAAAAGTTGATTTATGTGGCTATAAAAAACTATTATATGCAATTGTGTTGTGAGCAGCTTCCTTTGTACTCGACACTTGTTAAATGTGTGTTCGGGTC
>NW_013816505.1:0-474 GCF_000517525.1 Limulus polyphemus
CTGGCAACGAGCTTGAAGGGACAACCACTGGAAATACTTGGACAGTTAACAGCATCCGACAGACACAACTATAGAGCACTGGTAGAGGCTCTGGAACTCAGGTACAGAACCCAAAACCAGTCAGAAGTCTACAGGGACAGGTTCAGGACGAGAATCCGTGCTAAAGGGGAGAGCCTGCAAGAGCTGGCACAGGACTTGGAAAGCATGGCACACAAGACCTACCCAACTGCACTACCCGATCTCCTCAAGTTGGTGCTGAGGGATCAGTTCGTAGATACCTTGGACAGTCCACAACTTAAAATACAAGTGAAGCAAGCACACCCTTCTACCATGCAGGACGCAATGGCCAGAGCTCTCGAATTTGAATCCTACGTTAAGTCCAGCACAGAGGTACCGAGGTTGGTACAGTCATCTGGATTCAAGGCCAGAAAAGGTCAGCTTTGAGAGAAGTGTGAGGGACGTTGCTGGCACTGT
>NW_013816506.1:0-477 GCF_000517525.1 Limulus polyphemus
ACGTCTTCTTCTGAAATAAACTCCACCTTTTGGATTCTTTTTGTTCTGGGTTAGCGAAAGTTAATTTTTTTTTATCTTTTTCACGATACATAATATTTTTCTTCGACACAATAATGTCTCAGTTTTGAGTTGTTCATCAAAATAAGCACTATCCGATATTTTACTATTTATTTTGCGTCAAAAAAGCACTTTTTTTCATTTTTCAAAAAATTCATATTTTCTCCAAAATGCCAAGGCTATATCCCATGTTTTTCCCAAATTTTGAAGAAAATTGTTTTTCCTCATATTTCAATACAAAGATGCCCATGATGTAAGTATTTTAAAGTTGATAGCCTTTCATCAAAATTTCCAATAGTTAATTCATAATCTGTTATGAAAATTTCGGCTATGTTCAATTTTACTGTTTTTTTGTTTTTTGTTTTCAGTTATTATATAAACAAAGAAGAGCTTTGAAATTAATATTATTCAAAGGACATC
>NW_013816507.1:0-477 GCF_000517525.1 Limulus polyphemus
CAAAACACTTGCTTTTAGAAAATCAGTTATTGGCTTCAAATCTTGGTCTTTCTCCTGTTTTGCTTTGATATCTATATTTGGTTCCACTTCATCATCATCAACTCTTTCAGTCGTCTTGACTTCAGCTTCATGGCACCTGGTTAGTTCAACCTCTCTTTTGCAGGAATGTCTGCAGTCACTTTTGCAGGGTCTTTGGCTAAGTCTATCGGCATTACCATGAGATTTTCCCTCTCTGTATTCAATATCATAATTATATTGGTCTATTTTTCCAATCCAACGTGCCAGTCGCCCCCCTGGGTTCTTTAAGTATCTTAACCAGCGTAACGCAGCATGGTCTGTCCTGATGGTAAACCTTGCACCATAGAGGTAAGGATGGAAATATGTAAGACTCTTTACTATAGCAAGGAGTTCCCTCCGTGTTACACAGTAGTTCCTCTTTGGTCTACTCAAAACCCTACCGAAGTAGGCCATCACATG
>NW_013816508.1:0-477 GCF_000517525.1 Limulus polyphemus
ATATACAACCTAAATTAACCATATCTGGAGCCAGCCTTAAGGCAAAGCCATATACAACCTAAATTAACCATATCTGGAGCCAGCCTTAAGGCAAAGCCATATACAACCTAAATTAACCATATCTGGAGCCAGCCTTAAGGCAAAGCCATATACAACCTAAATTAACTATATCTGGAGCCAGCCTTAAGGCAAAGCCTAGTACTCCTAGCTATGAGGACATAAATATTTTGATTCTTGAAGAGGAAGCTGCATAACCCATTAATGAATGTTCCACATCATTCTGTTGCACATTTCCTGTTATGTTTATTTTTTTTACTGACAAATGGTGTGAAGGGCCTCACACTTTATATCTTGCTTAGGGCCCTGCAGTGGCTATGGGCCATCTGTGTGAAGATCACTGAAATATTTTGCTTTATGGTCCCGAAAAACATTGAGAAAAAACAAAACAAAAAAAAAAACTTGACATTCTGCATCTGC
>NW_013816509.1:0-475 GCF_000517525.1 Limulus polyphemus
AAAATATATTGTTTTTCATTTCATAATTATCCGATTAATTATAAAAACTTCTGAATTGGAAGCTAAATGTACTAGAGGCTTTAAGAACATTTAGTAATATACTCTAGTATTATCATTTTAAACATCTGTTTTGTGTGTAAACCAAATGAATAATTTTCGTTCGAACACGGTCGAATTTCAAGTAAATCTTATTATAATGGAGCATGTGATGTTTACGTCCAAAACTCGGATCTCGGAAACTACCGCACCGATCATCACCAATCATAGCTGGGTAATATTTTTATAACTAGACAGTATTTTTATAGCTGAGCAATAAATAAAACAATTGAAATTTCCACAAAAATTATATATTTTAGGTTTAACCAATAAAAAATTACAAACAAATAGGAGTGTTTCAAATATAAAACAATCAAAAAACAAATTTTTAAAAATTATATGTTTTTCTTTAGTGAAAATCTCATGAGTGTTGCAACAG
>NW_013816510.1:0-1265 GCF_000517525.1 Limulus polyphemus
AAAACAAACAAACAAACCACTCTTGTTCAATTGACAAAAAAACATCCCACAATCGTGAACTTTCTCGTCCGCTCCACTTGACATATTCTATATTCTAATGAAGCCTTTCGAAATTACTCTTTTATGGCTTACCCTCAAAAGAGCAGTTTCGAAAGGCAGTACCACTTGCTTTGGATCGCAGTGACGCTTATGTTTTACTCGAGACTGCCCAACACACTAATCACTAGGCCAGACGTGATCACATTTTAGTAGCATGTAAATTTTCTAAAGCATTTGGGGAACTAGACGAGAAATACAATATCCTTCACATCTACGTTTCCACATATTGACGCTTTTTAGTTAGAGTTTAACACTACCCGGTTTATAAAATACTCAGGTTGATAAAAATTTAATCGTCCCTTTCAACCGACCCCCCCCCCCCATTCCCGCAGTGGAACAGCGGTATGTATACGGACTTATAACGCCAGAAACCGGGTTTCGATACTCGTGGTGAGAAGAGCACAGATAGCCCATTGCGTAGCTTCGTGCTTAACTACAAACAAGCAAAACCCTTTTAACAATTCAATTCAACTTTAAAGATTACTTTATCCGTCGTTATCACTACTGAATAATGGAAGATGTTGAAGACAGCATTTGTGTCTAGCATGATGAATTTATAAATTTTACATAATTTAGTTAATGTTTCCCAAACTACATTTATCGATTCTAATTGAATGATCACAGGAAAATGTGCAAATTGTAATAAGTTCTTTTAAAACAATTATTTCGTTACTAAGTTACCAGACGAGGTGTTAAAAAGCTCTTATTTTTCGCATACGTTATGATTAAAAGTGGAAGTTAATCTCGTACATTTTGAGTACACAAAGTGATATATAGTATGGGTTATAGTTTCTTGAAAGAAACATTCGCCCCTCTCTTACGCTGTTGGAAAAATATTGAGCATGAAACATTCATCAGATTTTGGACTATTTACGAATGCGAATGTGTTAAGACAAGTAGCTGATGCATTACATAAAAATTACGTTTCTCCAGCAGTCACCAGGAGAAATTGAAAGTATTTTGCAAAAGGAAAAAAGTCAAATAACTGTGTATTTATTACAAGCAAATTTTTGCTCACGTAAATATATATAGAGGACATTTTTTTTTTGTTTGAATTTATGCACAAAGCTACACAATGGGCTATCTGTGCTCTGCCCACCACGGGTATCGAAACCCGGTTTCTAGCGTTGTAAGTCCGCAGACATGCCGCTGTGCTACTGGGGGGC
>NW_013816511.1:0-475 GCF_000517525.1 Limulus polyphemus
GCATGTTTGGTGGTATGCGGATTCGAACCCGCGACCCTCAGATTGTGAGTCGAGCGTCTTATCCACCTGGCCATGCCGGGCAAGTCCGTTAGATTAACAACTTCTAATGTATAGAAAAGCCAATGCGTTTTGGTAACAATACGTTCCAACATTAGCTTTTACGTCATGTTGCTTAGCAACAAAAGTATAACCAAATATTGTTGTTAGTGTATGTATTGAAAGTATAAAATGAAATGTATAGGCAACAAAACGGAAAAAATATTTGTTGATTTCTTAATTTAGAGTCTCTGTTGATTAATTTTTTTTGTTAAAACCGTTGGTGATATAACAGAATATAGCTTAATTCAGAAACGATTCAAGTTTAAAAATTGAATCGATATTTTTACTTTCATGATAAATTTTATGCACTTGGCTCTACGCTAAATGATCCCATACTACGTGTTTAGTTTAGGCTTACACGGCACCCCCCCCCCCC
>NW_013816512.1:0-475 GCF_000517525.1 Limulus polyphemus
ACTGCAATATTCTCTTGATATTTCTATTTAGATGTTGTCATACATTGTAATGTTCCCTGACATCCAAATGTAGCACCAGTTCGACACTGCAATATTCTCTTGATATTTTTATTTAGATGTTGTCATACATTGTAATGTTCCCTGACATCCAAATGTAGCACCAGTTCGACACTGCAATATTCTCTTGATATTTCTATTTAGATGTTGTCATACATAGTAATATTCTCTGATATCCTTGTTTAGCTGTTGTCGTAGATATCATAACGTCCATTAAAATCAAAGACAATCATAGTTACCATAACATAACACATACATAACTTCAGATTCTGAACGTCATAACGTCCATTAAAATCAAAGACAATCATAGTTGTCCATAACATAACACATACATAACTTCAGATTCTAAACGTCATAACGTCCATTAAAATCAAAGACAATCATAGTTGTCCATAACATAACACATACATAACTTCAG
>NW_013816513.1:0-477 GCF_000517525.1 Limulus polyphemus
TTAACCGATAGTGAATATGGCATATCATACCCATACGTAAACGTGAAGACATTTTACTTAGCCTATCGAGCTATTATTAGGTGTGAAATCCCCTTTAACCGATAGTGAATATGGCATATCATACCCATACGTAAACGTGAAGACATTTTACTTAGCCTATCGAGCTATTACTAGGTGTTAAATCCCCTTTAACTGATAGTGAATATGGCATATCATACTCATACGTAAACGTGAAGACATTTTACTTAGCCTATCGAGCTATTACTAGGTGTTAAATCCCCTTTAACCGATAGTGAATATGGCATATCATACCCATACGTAAACGTGAAGACATTTTACTTAGCCTATCGAGCTATTACTAGGAGTGATAAACAAACACAGTATGATATAAATCTCTAATGTGTATATTTTTAAAATGTATTTTCTTTTCGAATTTTTATCTGTTGATGAAAAAATCAGAATAAACTCCTCCGAGAT
>NW_013816514.1:0-475 GCF_000517525.1 Limulus polyphemus
CAGTATTTTATATAAAAAAGTGAATGCACGGGGTCTTTATGACCATATGAAGTATTGTATAATGACATGCTGCTGTAAGTAAAACTGTATTTTATATAACAGATAAATACAAGGGGTCTTTATGACCTTATGATGTAATTTACTATGACATGCTATTGTAATTATAACTGTATTTTATATAATAAGTGAATACCAGGGGTCTTTATGACCTGATGTTATATTGTACAATGACATACTGTTGTAAATATAACAGTATATTATAGAACAAGTGAATACACGAGGTCTTTATGACCTTATGATGTATTGTACAATGACATGCTGTTGTAATTATAACTGTATCTTATATAACAAGTTAATACACGGGGTCTTTATGACCTTATGGTGTATTGTACAATGAAATGCTGTTGTAATTAAAACAGTATTTTATATAACAAGTGAATACACGGGGTCTTTATCACATTACGATGTATTGTAC
>NW_013816515.1:0-477 GCF_000517525.1 Limulus polyphemus
GTACAATAGTACTGGGAGAACTAGTTTACACAACAAATCATACTGAATATCTATGGGTAAATACAACCGTACAATAGTACTGGGAGAGCTAGTTTACGCAACAAAGCATACTGAATAACTATGGGTAAATGTAGTTTCTTTGTTTTTGTTAATATACTTAAAAGAGCCTTTCATGCGTGATTAACTAGTTTGACAATATCTTGTTTAAAAATACCAGTATAACTAAATGTTTGTTTGTTTTGAATTTCGCGCAAAGATACACGAGGGCTATCTGCGATAGCCGTCCCTAATTTAGCAGTGTAAGACTAGAGGGAAGGCAGCTAGTCATCACCACCCACCGCCAACTCTTGGGCTACTCTTTTACCAACGAATAGTGGGATTGACCATAACATCATAACGCCCCCACGGCTGAAAGGGCGAGCATGTTTGGTGGGACGAGGATGCGAACTCGCGACCCGCAGATTGCGAGTCGAGCGT
>NW_013816516.1:0-475 GCF_000517525.1 Limulus polyphemus
AAATCTTTGTTTTCTTACTGACAGTACACATTATCGTTAAATCTTGTGTGTTCTTATTTGCAGTACACAATATAGTTAAATCATGTGTTTTCTTCTTGAAAGTACACAGTATTTTTAATTCTTGTGTCTTCTTATTGACAGTACACAGTATCATTAAATCTTGATTCATCATTTTGTCAGTACACAGTATCGTTAAATCGTGTGTCTTCTTTTTGACAGTACACAGTATCGTTAAATCTTGTGTCTTCTTATTGACTGTACACAGTATCGTTAAATCTGGTGTCTTCTTATTGACAGGACACATTATTGTTAAATCTTGTGTTTTCTTACTGACAGTACACATAATCGTTGAATATTGTGTCTTCTTATTGATAGTACACAGTATCATTAAATCTTGTGTCTTCTTATTGACAGTACACAGTATCGTTAAATATTTTGTCTTTTTTATTGATAGTACACAGTATTGCTAAATCGT
>NW_013816517.1:0-448 GCF_000517525.1 Limulus polyphemus
GCTAAGCTGTAGTTTGATTTGCCGCTTCTCGTTTCCATTTTTTTTCTGTCCCACTCTCTGACACCAATTTGTTACTCTCCGTTTGTTAATTGATTTTCCGTAACTTCGTTCTGACGAAACTTTAGCGACACACGTCCTTACTTAATAAAACTGGTTTATTCTTTCTGAATATAACTTTACCGATACACTTATTTTCAACAGTCGCTCTTTTACAAACGTTTTAACGAACGTTAACTTCAACAATACTTCCTGACTGCAGTTCAATTACTCACTGTCTACACACATTATTATTCCGTTACGTTGTCACCTTCTTATATATATCCCCACAATCTTGTAGAATGTCCTGTTACACCATAAAGCTTCTGTATGGCTTCTTGTACTCCTTCGTTATCTAACACCTTGATGCTCACAAGGGTTTGCTAAGACGCAGAGTCTATGATAAAGTTGC
>NW_013816518.1:0-477 GCF_000517525.1 Limulus polyphemus
AACAGTTTCCATATTTCTTGTCCAGTTGGTGAAAAAAACCATCTTGAACAATCTCAAAAAACCTTTCTTCCTCATGGTTTGACTCTAGCATTTCCCAATATGTATATGCCTGAAATTAAAATCACCCATAATTATGACCACGTTAACAGCTGAAATCTTAATCTCACTGTAAAGATTCTTTTTAATTTCATCAGTACCATCTGGTGGTCTATAACAAATTCACACTAAAAGCTTTTACCTTTTATATCTACTAAAAGAAAGAATCTCAAATGGATTCGATCTCCTTGCTATTATCTTTGATATCCTCAACTTCAACAGGATATAACTCGCATTTTAGATATAAAGTCACTCCTCCCTTTCTCTCTATTACTCTATCCCTTTTAAATAGCATGTAACCCTGTATTTTGAAGAAAATTCTGTCATCAAAATCATCTATATTTAACCATGTTTCAGTTATTTTCATTATATCAAAATCCT
>NW_013816519.1:0-476 GCF_000517525.1 Limulus polyphemus
GCTTATGCATCAGAAAATTTTCTAAATTTTACATGAGAAATCTTTATAATGTCTGGATAGTTATCAATTGTCTCTTAAGAAAAACTTTATATTTTATGTGTTATTTTCAGTAATGAATCTCTGTATGGGTTGATATATTTGACCGATCTCATAACCACCATAAAAAAAAATTAGGAAATAAATATAAATTATACCTCTTTCATTCTAGAATGAACACAAATTATAACACAAAAACATAAATGTTTAGTCTAAATAGCTTAAATTTCATAACATTATACATTTATATATATTTATTATATTGACGTTTCAGCCATGCCTGGCTAACTATAGAGAAGTTACAATGATGCGGCACACGTGCACTCATGTTACCATATCCAATAACATAAAACTGACCTTTGGTCTGCACAAAGTAACTTTTCTAGGCTGTGTTTTAGTAGACTAGTATTTTGTAAAATACAGTCACATTTCAGTTATTA
>NW_013816520.1:0-477 GCF_000517525.1 Limulus polyphemus
AGTATATATATATATATATATATATATATATATATATCAAACATTAGCCACTTACATATGGTACAGGAAAAATAGAATTTTGGGCAATAGGTTTGTTTGTTTGTAATTAAGCACAAAGCTACACAATGGGTTATCCGTGCTCTGCCCACCACGGGTACCGAAATTCGGATTCTAGCGTTGTAAGTCCGCAGACATACCGCTGTGCCACTGGGGGGCTTGGGCAATAGGAATATCTACCTTTCTGGACTTCTTATAGCAGAGTTGGCACACAGGATCGCACATAAAAGGTACAACGAACTTAAAAAACAGAAACGACCGTTTTCGAATAGTTGGCAATGTAATATATATGTACAGATATCATTTGTGAGCGCAATGTACTATTATGTCGTTTTTTTTTAGATGAAAAAACCCGAAGAACTTGTATAACAAAACATTTATTAAATGAAATAGTCTCCATTCTTATCGATATGCTTTTCC
>NW_013816522.1:0-477 GCF_000517525.1 Limulus polyphemus
TGGTCCCTGTGCTATTTTTTATTGGTGCACTTATAACTATGGTAAGTCTGTTTGTTACACAGTTAGAAGCGTTCAACAATGTCAGTCAGTGAGATTGATAAATTTGTGGTTTTATGTATCTGCTCTGCTGACTTTCTCAAGTGGTTCTATGACTGGTAATTTTGTCTGTGGTTTGTTTATCATCTAAGTGTGTCTCTCAAATACTTTTGGATATTTATAATTTAGTTGTTAAAGGTTTATATGTGTAAATAGTTTGTATTGCATGTATTGTGTATCCACCCCATTCCCACTATAAGTACTACTGTACTTATGATATATTCCGAGACAACGTTCTTTATGTTTGAATAAAGCAAACAGTCTAATCTAGTTATTCGACACTACGTTCTTTGACATACAATTTGGTAGAAGACGTTTAAAAACATTGTTATACGACCAAGTTTAACAATCAGCTTTATATTAATGTCTTTGAGTACTCTC
>NW_013816523.1:0-473 GCF_000517525.1 Limulus polyphemus
AAGTGTTACGTTCTTAATTCTACAAGGAAATATTAAAAAAATCCTGAATTTCCACTAGTGTGACCCACGTGACACATTTTGTCATAGCATGTAATCATCCCTATATTATCTATCACCCCTCGAAAATGTACAAAATTAAACATAAAATACTCTCTATGAAATTGTTATTGTTCAAACAAACCATAATTTTTATAGCCTTCAATTCTGTTTGGTTACAGAGCTATCAAATAGAAAATCAGACCCCTCCTGCCACATCCTCTCTTTCATAATTCGTTGATAGTTCTCTCTTACATTTCATTATATATTACCTATTACCAATAAAAAGTCAAGGTTTTTATCTATCAAATGACATGTTGTATAATGTTGTGTTCTGAACAGATAATTGTCAATTTCACTCAGAGTAGCAACATCGTTCCTGTGAAAACATTAATGACTAGTTTGGATGAATTTGTAACGGCTCTTGTCGCATAGTT
>NW_013816524.1:0-475 GCF_000517525.1 Limulus polyphemus
TAATGATTGTTATCATAAAGTCCCAGATCTTCAACAATGTTTAGTGGTTGTAAGTCCACCCACACCATTGTAACCAATGAATTGTTACCATAAAGTCCCAGATCTTCCACAACGTTTAGGTGTTGTAAGTCTACCCACACCATTGTTACCAATGAATTGTTACCATAAAGTCCCAGATCTTCCACAATATTTAGTGGTTGTAAGTCTACCCACACCATTGTAACCAATGAATTGTTGTCATAAAGTACCAGATCTTCAACAATGTTTATTGGTTGTAATTCCACCCACACCAATGAATTGTTCTCATAAAGTCCCAGATCTTCAACAATGTTTAGTGGTTGTAACTCCATCCACACCATTGTAATTAATGAATTGTTCTCACGAAGTCTCGGGTCTTCAACAATGTTTAGTGGTTGTAAGTCCACCCACACCATTGTAACCAATAAATTGTGTTCGTAAAGTCCCACATCTTCAA
>NW_013816525.1:0-473 GCF_000517525.1 Limulus polyphemus
AGTAAGCTACTACCAACAAGTTATATAGCAAGGAGTAAGCTACTACCAACAAGTTCTATAGCAACGAGTAAGCTACGTCCAACAAGTTATATAGCAAGGAGTAAGCAACTTCCAACTTTACACTCCTTTCATCCTGAAAGTGAAGAGGGAAATCTATATTCTGGTCCATCTGGTTCTTTTCCAAATTTCTTCCTATTGTCTATAGTTACTTGTTGGTATTCTGTGTTTCAAATGATCGCAAACCAGATAAAAAGTGTGTTAGAAGTGGAGATAATACAAATACAGCGGGGATTTGACTTTATCTTTTATTACGATTTTTTAATTTAGAGATGCCATTATAATTTGGTTTGTTTGTTGTTGTTTTTTTCGCGCAAAGCTACACGAGGGCAATCTACGTTAGCCGTCCATAATTTAGCAGTGTAAGACTAGAGGAAGGCAGGTAGTCATCACCACCCACCGCCAGCTCTTGGGCT
>NW_013816526.1:0-478 GCF_000517525.1 Limulus polyphemus
AGCAATCTCCACTTTTCTTCCTAAGTTATCAGTTGCTAGGTTTCTGCTAGCAATCTCCACTTTTCTTCCTAAAGTTACCAGTTCCTACGTTTCTGCTAGAGATCTCCACTTTTCTTCCTAAGTTATCAGTTCCTACATTTCTGCTAGAGATCTCCACTTTTCTTCCTAAAGTTACCAGTTGCTAGGTTTCTGCTAGTGATCTCCACTTTTCTTCCTAAGTTATCAGTTGCTAGGTTTCTGCTAGTAATCTCCACTTTTCTTCCTAAGTTACCAATTGCTAGGTTTCTGCTAGAATTGATTATCTAAGCTTCTACTTGTGATCTCCACTGATTTATGTATAATGTTCTTTCTTGTTCAAAGAAATTATAAAGAAATATTTGCTTAAAAAACACTTTAATAGCATAGAGAAAGCTACGATTTCTAATTCCTTTCCAGAAATAATCTTCACAAATGTATTCAATATAAAAATATTTCAAAT
>NW_013816527.1:0-477 GCF_000517525.1 Limulus polyphemus
CCAACCCTGACCCATGAGAGCCATGTACTTGGAACCAATTACAGGCCGACCCTGACCCATGGGAACCATGTACTTGGAACTAATTACAGGCCAACCCTGACCTATGGGAACCATGTACTTGGAACTAATCACAGGCCAACCCTGACCCATGAAAACCATGTACTTGGAACTAATTACAGACCTACCCTGACCCATGTGAACCATGTACTTGAAACTAATTACAGGCCAACCCTGACTCATGGGAACCATGTACTTGAAACTAATTACAGGCCAACCCTGACCCATGAGAGCCATGTACTTGGAACCAATTACAGGCCGACCCTGACCCATGGGAACCATGTACTTGGAACTAATTACAGGCCAACCCTGACCTATGGGAACCATGTACTTAGAACTAATTACAGGCCAACCCTGACCCATGAAAACCATGTACTTGGAACTAATTACAGACCTACCCTGACCCATGGGAACCATGTA
>NW_013816528.1:0-707 GCF_000517525.1 Limulus polyphemus
TTTCAGCTGTGGGGGCGTTATAATGTGACGGTCAATCCCACTATTCGTTGGTAAAAGAGTAGCCCAAGAGTTGGCGGTGGGTGGTGATGACTAGCTGCCTTCCCTCTAGTCTTACACTGCTAAATTAGGGACGGCTAGCGCAGATAGCCCTCGTGTAGCTTTGCGCGAAATTCAAAAACAAACAAAAAACAAACAGACTATTGTAACAAGCTTCGACTTAGTTCGTTTCAATCATTTATTGTTTACCTGAGAGTGCTTATACTCATGTGTAGATAAGATAAAACCACACATTAGTTTTCACCTGAGAGTGCTTATACTTATGTTTGAATAAGATAGAATCACACACATTAGTGTTCATCTAAGAGTGCTTATACTTATGTGTAAATAAGATAGAACTACACATCTGTGTTCACCTAAGAGTGCTTATATTCATGTGTAGATAAGATAGAAGCACACATTAGTGTTCACCTGAGAGTGCTTATACTTATGTTTGAATAAGATAGAATCACACACATTACTGTTCATCTAAGAGTGCTTATACTTATGTGTAAATAAGATAGAAGCATACATTAGTGTTCACCTGAGAGTGCCTATACTTATGTTTAAATAAGATAGCATCACACATTAGTGTTCACCTGAGAGTGCTTGCACTTATATTTAAATAAGATGTAATCACACTCTCTATGCAAAAAACTAAGGTTATTAGT
>NW_013816529.1:0-477 GCF_000517525.1 Limulus polyphemus
TACTGTGTACTGTCAATAAGAAGACACAAGATTTAACGATACTGTGTACTATCAAATAACAAGAGACAAGATTTAACAATAACTGTAGTCCTGTCAATAAGAAGATACAGGATTTATCAATACTGTGTACTGTCAATAAGAAGACAAAATATTTAACAATACTGTGTCCTGTCAATAAGAAGAAAAATGAATTATCAATAACGTGTACTGTCAAAAAAAGCACAAGATTTAACGATACTGTGTACTAACATACCAAGTCATAACATTTAATGATACTGTGTACTATCAATAACAAGCCACAAGATTTAACAATACTGTGTACTGTCAGTAAAAAGCACAAGATTTAACAATACTGAGTCCTGTCAATAAGAAGATACAGGATTTATCAATACTGTTTACTGTCAATAAGAAGACACAAGATTTAACGATACTGTGTACTGTCAATAAGAAGAGACAAGATTTAACAATACTGTGTCC
>NW_013816530.1:0-477 GCF_000517525.1 Limulus polyphemus
CAAAAAGTAAGTGCGAATATGACTGAATACTGACAGTCTTAAAGAACTTATAAGAAAATATTCCATGTTTATATATAATATATGTATATTAGACACATACTTCTTAAATAAGCATTACAAAATAATTATGAAAGTAGTATTATACAAAATGACCAAAAAGTAGCTTCCACTTTTGACATATTGTTACGACAGCGGAAGTCACGTGATGCTGGTAACACGTGATGAGTGTCTAGAAGATTCGCAAAGACGCTAGTGCGTGCTACGCGCGCGTTTTTTGATTGTATATAAGCGCGCTAGACAAAGGAGATAATTGAATAGCAGACAGGGAGATAGAGACAGATAATCGAGTCAAGCCGTAAGTAAAGTGTGTAAATCGTTGTGAATTATAGCGTGTGTTTAAGTTAAAGTGACTGTGGAAATTAAGTATATTGCAAAGTTGTATTGAGAAAGAATAAACTAGTTTTATTTAAGAAAGAA
>NW_013816531.1:0-477 GCF_000517525.1 Limulus polyphemus
GGTAAAAGAGTAGCCCAAGATTTGGACGGTGGGTGGTTATGACTAGCTACCTTACCTCTAGTCTTACACCGCTAAATTAGGGACGGTTAGCGCAGATAGCCCTCGTGTAGCTTTGCGCGAAATTCAAAACAAACAAAACATATCATGTGAATAACCAATAAAACGTATTATGGTTTTGATTCCTATATTGCTAATAGAAAGCAATATGTTAACCCAAAACTTCTCAACTTCTTTATTTGTGGATATCTTCTCCTCGCCAAAACGTGAATTTCATGAAGAAAAGATGACATAAAAGCCAAATCTATTCTTGGATTCGCTACTTCCACAGCAACAGACTAGTTTCGCCGAGTTTACAGCTCAGTGTTGCTTGGAAGAGCTGATCAAATAAAGAAAGTAGCCAAATCGGAAAATGTTTTTTATCAATTCTAACTTCTTATCAAAGCATGCTACTTACATAGATCAGATGTATAAATATCT
>NW_013816532.1:0-478 GCF_000517525.1 Limulus polyphemus
ACAACTGCCTTTTCATTTAAACTGAGAAAACTTAATTCTTATATAGGCTAAAGATTAGAAAAAAAAAAAGTCAAATATTTTTTAAATAATTTCGTGTCGATAATATTGATGCTGACTTTAAGCTTACAATTACTTACTTACATGTCTGTTAGTTAGATATTTTTACAAAAAATTTTTGTAATATAAGTCAAAATAGCTGAGGAACAACGACTTCTAAGGACAGAGAAAATACTACATCAACGAAGAAACTGAGACTCCTCGAATTACATTAACCTGATAAGTGGATCCTATATTTGCCGGATTTTTTCTATCACTTGACCATTTTGTAAAAATTTTCCGAACTAAGATTAACAAATTCAAATCATACAATCATAAAATAACCTTATCTTTGGCAAATAAATAAATGTTTTCAAATTCGATGACGAGGAACCCACTTTGAGACTAATAATGGCTGGAGACGGCTTGAATGGGTAATGAA
>NW_013816533.1:0-475 GCF_000517525.1 Limulus polyphemus
AGTTTCAACATCTACATCACAGACGGTAGTAAACCAAGTAGTTTCAACATCTACATCACAGACGGTAGTAAACCAAGTAGTTTTAACATCTACATTACAGACGGTAGTAAACCAAGTAGTTTTAACATCTACATTAGAGACGGAAGTAAAACAAGTAAGTTTAATCTTACATTACAGACGGTAGTAAACCAAGTAGTTTTAACATCTTCATTACAGACCGTTATAAAACAAGTAGATTTTAGATCTTAATTACAGACGGTAATAAAACAAGTAGATTTAATTTCTACATTACAGACGGTAGTAAACCAAGTAGTTTTAACATCTTCATTACAGACCGTTATAAAACAAGTAGATTTTAGATCTTAATTACAGACGGTAGTAAAACAAGTAGATTTAATTTCTACATTACAGATGGTAGTAAACCAAGTGTTTTAACATCTACATTACAGACGGTAACAAAACAAGTATATTTTGG
>NW_013816534.1:0-1369 GCF_000517525.1 Limulus polyphemus
CCGTTAAGAGATAAACACTTTTATTACAATTAATACCTGTCTGTGTCACGAATCGACTGATCTAATTTGTTTTCTATAAAGTTTAAAACTGTCGAAATCTTAAACATTCAAAAGTAAGAAAAACCTTTATGTTATTCATATCCCAGCTGGACTAATGACCTCTGGTATTGTTAAAGATATAATGTAATAACATCGGAGAATTGACAAATGCTCAGAAATTTACTCCTGATATTCAACAGCTCCGTAACGCGTCCGTTCTTTGTCTCCATCAAAACTACTTGATATTAATGGTTGTGTACGATGGGTTTCAGGGAAAAGAATAGTCACAAGTATCCCTATGAAAGGACAAAAACACAATAGGTATATGGAAATGAAATGAAAAAAAATGTTTATCTTTACACAATCACATAATTTATTTTCATTAATGCAATAAAGTATTTTATTATAATTCATATTATACAAATAATTTATATCAAACTTAATCAATCTTGATACCCCTTACGAATCCCTTAAGTAACGGAAACTAATTTTGATTATTATATTTATTACAAGACAACACTTTCAAACAGCCTCCACTTTTTGTGTAATATTTATATAATAAAGTATCATAATGTTTGTTCATCTGTAGCAGCTCTGACAAAGATTTGTTTAAACCGTCATAAAGTATAGAGTCTCATGAAAAACAAATTTATATAATAAAATGCTATATGATAATGTTTTACTGAATAATTGAAACATGGTCTGACGTCTTCATGTAATATGGTAGCTTAGTGTAAACAGAAGTGTAGATGTGTTTGATTTGTTAAGACAGGAATTGTGTTCAATAAAGAATATACCACTTGATGAGATCATAGGATTAAACGTTGAGAAATAAAATAATTTTCACTGGATACTGGCTGTTTCTCTTTATTAAACATCTTCATGTATTATCATCAAATATCATATACAAACATTGTTATGAAGGTATTGAAGGTAAAGGTTTCGAATGTTTATAACTCACTGTATTAATAACATGTTTTATAGAGAAATTTGTTGATAATCCTGGTTTGTCATAACTTCAAAAAAACCTTTATATAAATAAATATTTTTAACTCAAAGAATTCTAGGATTATTTTTTGTTTTCGATGATATCATAGAACAAAAGTAATTTCCTTTGAGATAAGAATCACAAACAATAAAAAATGGTTGATCGTCACTACATTTATAATGTATGACATCTTTTGTCTCCGAATCTGCTATTCTCTAAACAAATATGTCGAACATTCTTTTATATGAATTATTACATCTAACATACGAGTTACATATAATGTATTTTAGGAATTTGTAAACCATAATTTTGTAACATTTTGAATTTTACAAATAAGTCTAG
>NW_013816535.1:0-477 GCF_000517525.1 Limulus polyphemus
TTGTATGAACTATATTTGATCTGATCTATATATTCTGAATCATACCTCTTCTGACCATCTCTTAATTACAACTGATCTGACCATTTTTGCATAGTTACACATTATCTGTCCATCTCCGTCTGAATTACACCTGATCTGATTATTTGACCACTAGTGACACACCATCTGTCCATTTCTGTCTCAGCTACAGTTGATTTGAACATTTGTCACTGCAAAATGTGTTCCAATGCCATTAGAAGGATTTTGAGAAAATGTTTCGCGATATGAGCTACACACGTAAGCTGTGTTTACTAGAGTGAGAAACTATATCTTAAACTAGACATTAGGTGGAGGAACCAGGCGAAGTAGGGGGATGTCAAACGCCTGGTGGGTACTTCTTAATATCTGTTAATTAATTTAAAGGCTACCATACACTACGTGTCCGCGTTTTACCACGTATATTTTAGGAATTGCCCTATTTGAAGTCTACAGATGCCA
>NW_013816536.1:0-476 GCF_000517525.1 Limulus polyphemus
TATATGGTTAGTATTATACTATCTATATGGTTAATATTATACTATATATATGGTTATTATTATAGTATCTGTGTAATTATTGTCATAGTATCTAGATGGCTATTGTTATAGAATCTATGTAGTTATTGTCATAGTATATATATGGTTATTATTGTAGTATCTATATGGTTATTGTTATAATATCTATGTGGTTATTATAGCATTTTTATTGTTATTAATATAATATCTATGTGGTTATTGTTATAATATTTATGTGGTTATTGTTATAGTATCTATATGGTTATTATTATAGTATCTATATGATTATTGTTACAATATCTATATGGTTATTGTTATAGTATCTATGTAATTATTGTCATAGTATCTATACGGTTATTGTTATAGTATCTATGTAATTATTGTCATAGTATCTATACGGTTAATTTCATAGTATCTATGAAATTATTGTCATAGTATCTATGAAATTATTGTCATAG
>NW_013816537.1:0-477 GCF_000517525.1 Limulus polyphemus
TGCTTAGTTTTGCGCCCCTACTATTGCTGAAAGTTAAGCACTTTTTCTTGGAAGTCACTCTTCGTGTAGTTGCCATCTCACATGAAATAAAGAAGTCAGAATGTTATGGATATGATTGGCTGCTTAGTTTTGTGCTCCTACTATTGCTGAAAGTAGAGAGTTTAAATTCCTTTGTTCAGATGGTCTGTTTTCAGTCAGAGAAAAGAGATGTTGTGCAAAATAACTGGGCAAGATTTAAAGTAGATTTGCATCTTTGTGCTCGTTTCATTTTAAATAAAGTTCATCACTTTTTATTTCATTCCAGATCATTACCAAATATTTTCATCTATATCCATCTTATTTTTCTATGAAACAGTCTTTCATAAGCTACACCTATACATTTCTATTAAATAGATGTTTAGAAGTCTCAGAGTGTAAATAGTGTCTTTGTTTGTGACGAAACGAACATCATTTCATTACTTGTATTTTAACCAAGAG
>NW_013816538.1:0-476 GCF_000517525.1 Limulus polyphemus
TCAGAAGTGGGATAAAAAAATGGAAACGAGAAGTGGCAAATCAAACTACTGCTTAGCAGACTTAATGGCAGCAATACAAAAACAAGAAAAGAAACAAGAAGAACGAGAAGAGAAATTGCAACAGTTGTTAGAGGAAATAGAAAAGAAACAAGAAGAATGATAAATTAAACAAGAAAAGAAACAAGAAGAATGAGAAGAGAAATTACAATAGTTGTTAGAGGAAAAAGAAAAGAAACAAGATAAACGAGAAATTAAACAAGAAGAGAGATTACAGCAGTTGTTGGAGGAAAAAGAAAAGAAACAAGAAGAGCAACAACAGCAGTTGCAAGAAAACATGCAACAGTGGCAGATTGAACAACAAAATAAACAAGAGAAATTACAGCAGTTGTTGGAGGAAAAAGAAAAGAAACAAGAAGAGAGATAACAGCAGCTGCAAGAAAATCTGCAACAGTGGCAGCTCGAACAGCAAAATAAAC
>NW_013816539.1:0-477 GCF_000517525.1 Limulus polyphemus
AGACCTTTTCAGTCTCTTTTTTACTATTTAATTTAAACAAAAATAAATCTTCCAGTAATGGGTACCTCTATATTCTGGATTAGGGGCAGTGTCTTCCATCTCATTCTCTATACGAGCACTCAGTAAAGCAGCCATTTATCTTCGTATGCCTGTATGGTATACTACTAAATTCTAAAAATCTCAGAAGGATTACCAGTATTCAAACACTTGTGATGTTTATTGGATCAACTCTGAATCACATACTGTAATAAACATTTTCACAGATTCAAAGTGCACTGTTGTTACTCTGGGGAATTCTCATTGTAAACACTGTAGGATACATAAGCTAATAAATTCCACATCATGTTCTTGGAGCAGGGGTCAAATCAGCTTATTTCTGTGCACATGCTCTTGAGATTATTGTATTACAATGTCAAGTAAATTGTCTAATGACACAAGCGGTGATTTGTTACGTTATTCTCAGCAGATTTCTACTTC
>NW_013816540.1:0-477 GCF_000517525.1 Limulus polyphemus
AGCGTCATTTGTTCTGTTGTTCACTTTGTTCCAACTGAAATGACCTGGACTGTGATGACTCCAAAGCTTGTTGGCAGGCACCACCTTTGGTTTAGCTCGCCGACCACATTTTATTCGGAAAGTCACGTGTGAGAGACGATCCACTATGTCATATGGGCCTTCCTATGGAGAAGACAACTTAGGAGACTTCCCTTTGGTCTTCCTGGGATTATACAACCACACCTTGTCTCCTGGTACAAAGCTGACTTCAGCAGATCTCTTATCATAACGTAGCTTCATGGAATCAGCAGACGTTTTCAAGTTTGAACGCACTTGATGATGAATATCATCCGTCCTTTCAGATAACACTTTCACGAACTCTGGCACATTTTCAGGCAACTCTTCGTAAGGTGGGCGTCCTGTTATCATGTTCACTGGTAACCGAAGTTCCCGACCAATTCCGGTAAGTGTTAAAAGAGAGGTTGGACTACTTTCGGC
>NW_013816541.1:0-476 GCF_000517525.1 Limulus polyphemus
TAAGCTAGATAATATAGCATGTATTAAAGTTCATTATTATGATATATAAGCTAGATGATATAACACATATTAAAGTTCATTATTATGTTATATAAGCTAGATGATATAGCATATATTAAAGTTCATTATTATGTTATATAAGCTAGATGATATAGCATATATTCAAGTTCATTATTATGTTATATAAGCTAGATGATATCGCATATATTCAAGTTCATTATTATGTTATATAAGCTAGATGATATAGCATATATTCAAGTTCATTATTATGTTATATAAACTAGATGATATCGCATATATTCAAGTTCATTATTATGTTATATAAGCTAGATGATATAGCATATATTCAAGTTCATTATTATGTTATATAAGCTAGATGATATAGCATATATTCAAGTTCATTATTATGTTATATAACCTAGATGATATAGCATATATTCAAGTTCATTATTATGTTATATAAGCTAGATGATATA
>NW_013816542.1:0-578 GCF_000517525.1 Limulus polyphemus
GAGATATGTATAACTAGCAGCAGTCACAACTATCTACTTAGATACGTATATCTAACAGCAGTCATAACTATCTACTTAGATATGTATAACTAGCAGCAGTCACAACTATCTACTTAAATACGTATAACTAACAGCAGTTGCAACTATCTACTTAGATATGTATAACTAACAACAGTCACAACTATCTACTTAGATACGTATAACTAACAGCAGTCACAACTATCTACTTAGATACGTATATCTAACAGCAGTTGCAACTATCTACTTAGATATGTATAACTAACAGCAGTCACAACTATCTACTTAGATACGTATATACTAACAGCAGTCACAACTATCTACTTAGATATGTATAACTAGCAACAGTCACAACTATCTACTTAAATACGTATATCTAACAGCAGTTGCAACTATCTACTTAGATATGTATAACTAATATCAGTTACAACTATCTACTTAGATACGTATAGCTAACAACAGTCACAACTATCCACTTAAGATATGTATAACTAACAGCAGTCACAACTATCTACTTAGATATGTATAACTAACAGCAGTCACAACTATCTACTTAGATA
>NW_013816543.1:0-477 GCF_000517525.1 Limulus polyphemus
CACATCAACACTCTTATATTCAACTCACTGTCGATTTAAGTCATTGGGTTTTTATCACACATCAACACTCTTATATTCAACTTACTGTCGATTTAAGTCATTGGGTTTTTATCACACATCAACACTCTTATATTCAACTTACTGTCGATTTAAGTCATTGGATTTTTATTACACATCAACACTCTTATATTCAACTCACTGTCGATTTAAGTCATTGGGTTTTTATCACACATCAACACTCTTATATTCAACTCACTGTCGATTTAAGTCATTGGGTTTTTATCACACATCAACACTCTTATATTCAACACACTGTCGATTTAAGTCATTGGGTTTTTATCACACATCAACACTCTTATATTCAACACACTGTCGATTTAAGTCATTGGGTTTTTATCACACATCAACACTCTTATATTCAACTCACTGCCATTGGGTTTTTATCACTACATCAACACTCTTATATTCAACTCACTG
>NW_013816544.1:0-476 GCF_000517525.1 Limulus polyphemus
CAAATTTCGCAGAATTTGGGAATCCCGCTTTCGACAGTCAACAGAATCATCGTGGTGTTCAGGAAACACGGCAAGGAAACACCTGAGCAGCGTCCGGGTCGTCTTGGTCCATCGGAGAGGACAAAAAGAGCTGTCAAGAGGAGCACCGAAATGGATCCCAGATTAACGACTGCTGAAGTGGCCAAAGTTGGTGGGATGAGCCCGAAATCTGTTCAACGGATTCTCCACAGATTGGGTTATCGTTGCAGAGCAGCTAGACGGAAGCCCTTATTAAGACCTGCCAACATATTCAGACGAAAGAAGTGGGCAAGTGATATGATGACCAAGCCTCTTGACGTTTGGAAGACCGTATTGTTCTCAGACGAATCAAGATTCGCTCAATTGTCGGACAGTGGAAGGATATGGGTATGGAGAATGCCTCACCAAGAGTTTTGGCTCAACAGATTGCAGCCAATTGTGAAGCATGGTGGTTTCAG
>NW_013816545.1:0-475 GCF_000517525.1 Limulus polyphemus
GTTGGAAGAGTATTGTTTAATGAGAAACATTGGAAGAGTATTGTTTAATGAGAAACATTGGAAGAGTATTGTTTAATGAGAAAGTTGGAAGAATATTGTTTAATGAGAAACGTTGGAAGAGTATTGTTTAATGAGAAACATTGGAAGAGTATTGTTTAATGAGAAACGTTCGAAGAGTATTGTTTAATGAGAAACATTGGAAGAGTATTGTTTAATGAGAAACATTAGAAGAGTATTGTTTAATGAGAAACATTGAAAGAGTATTGTTTAATGAGAAACGTTCGAAGAGTATTGTTTAATGAGAAACATTGGAAGAGTATTGTTTAATGAGAAACATTGGAAGAGTATTGTTTAATGAGAAACATTAGAAGAGTATTGTTTAATGAGAAACATTGAAAGAGTATTGTTTAATGAGAAACATTAGAAGAGTATTGTTTAATGAGAAACATTGGAAGAGTATTGTTTAATGAGAAAT
>NW_013816546.1:0-549 GCF_000517525.1 Limulus polyphemus
AATTTTCTGTTACCTATACTAGTAATTTCCTGTTACCTATACTAGTAATGTTTTGTTACCTATACTAGTAATGTTCTGTTAATTATACTAGTAATGTTCTGTTAATTATACTAGTAATCTTCTGTTAATTATACTAGAAATGATCTGTTAATTATACTAGTAATTTTCTGTTACCTATTCTAGTAATGTTCTGTTACCTTTACAAGTAATGTTCTGTTAATTATACTAGTAATGTTCTGTTAATTATACTAGTAATTTTCTGTTACCTATACTAGTAATGTTCTGTTAATTATACTAGTAATGATCTGTTACCTATACTAGTAATGTTCTGTTAATTATACTAGTAATGATCTGTTACCTATACTAGTAATGTTCTGTTAATTATACTAGTAATGTTCTCTTACGTATACTAGTAATTTTCAGTTACCTATACTAGTAATGTTCTGTTAATTATACTAGTAATGTTCTTTTACGTTTCAGAAAATTACTAGTTTTACCTATACTAGTAATGTTCTGTTAATTATACTAGTAATGTTCTGTTACGTATAC
>NW_013816547.1:0-475 GCF_000517525.1 Limulus polyphemus
GTATTCGGAAAGAATAAACCAGTTTTATTTATTTATGTGTCGCTAAAGTTTAGTCGAAAAGAATTTACGGAAAATTAACTAACGACTGGAGGCGTAACAAATTGGTGTCAAAGAGTGGGACGAAAAAAAAATGGAAACGAGAAGCGGCAAATCAAACTACAGCTTAGCAGACTTGATGGCAGCAATACAAGAGCAGCAAAAGAAACAAGAAGAACGAGAAAATAAACAAGAAAAGAAACAAGAAGAACGAGAAAAGAAACAAGAAGAGAGACAACAGCAGTTGCAAGAAAACCTGCAACAGTGGCAGCTCGAACAACAAAATAAACAAGAAAGAGATTACAGCAGTGGTTGGAGGAAGAAGAAAAGAAACAAGAAGAAGGAGAAAATAAACAAGAAGAGAGATTACAGCAGTTGTTGGAGGAAAAGAAAAGAAACACGAAGAGAAATTACAGCAGTGGTTGGAGGAAAAGAAAAG
>NW_013816548.1:0-476 GCF_000517525.1 Limulus polyphemus
CAATTTGTATGATGATGGACCTAGGGTCTAGAAATAAAGTTATAATTGCAATTAGACCTAACGTCTAGTACATTAGTTGGCGTAAAACATGATTTACACTCAGCTAATACAATTACAAACAATTACATTTGGCCTATAATGTTTACTAGATATAGATCTTGCTTGTTGCATATTGTTGCGTCATCGAGATCACATGACTATTCTCACGCCCTCTAGTTTCTAGAACTATCTTGTTCCTTCACGAATGCCCTAGCATTTACTAGATAGGGTAGTCTGGTATATATAAGAGGGTGACAACGTGACGCGGCAATGTGTGTGTAGATAGTGAGTAATTGAATTGCAGTCACGGGGTATTGTTGAAGTTAACGTTCGTTCGTTATAGTGTTTGTTTTAGAGCGAATATTGAAATTAAGTGTATCGTAAAGTTCTATTCGGAAAGAATAAACCAGTTTTATTAAGTAAGGACTTGTGTCGTT
>NW_013816549.1:0-477 GCF_000517525.1 Limulus polyphemus
AGTGGCACAGCGGTATGTCTGCGGACTTACAACGCTAGAAACCGGGTTTCGACACCCGTGGTGGGCACATCACAGATAGCCCATTGTGTAGCTTTGTGCTTAAATACAAACAAACTAATTTAAAATAGTGTATGCGACCTTAACGTAATTCTTATCAAGTTATACGAGTCACGGTTGACAGGATAATTTCATGGTCACGTTAGCTTCAGGTAGAATCATGTACAATAGTTTTTGTCATTCTGGGCATAATAACGAAAAGGTTTAAATCTAATAACAACTTACCAAAATATAATAAATAATATTATCATATTATTTGTGGACACTAAACATTTTAATTGTAAAATAAGTAGTGACAGTGTTAAAAACGTGGTTGGACTTAATATCCAGATTGAACCAAAACTGTGCAGTATACTTATTTAATTAACCTAATTATAATAAGCAACATAAATCTTTAAAATATTATATTGGGTCGTCAAG
>NW_013816550.1:0-477 GCF_000517525.1 Limulus polyphemus
GCATGCAGAAAAAATTTCTGTTATATCCCTAGTTTAGAAACTTATGTTTTATATGAGAAGCCAGTCACTTGTGGTGTACATGGATTATAAAACAGATTGATAAAATACTACTTAAGTTTACAAATAACAAATTTTATTAGTTTACAAAACTGTACATATACTTAACTAGATCTTGTACAGGTAGCATTCTGGTAGTCATGGTTACATTATATGAACCTTTTGTGCTTTTGCTGCTGCAAATGCATCAATTAAACTATCCAAATTTAAGGTATTAAGTATGTCTTTTTCAATACTTAATATTGCCAAGATACTAAGTCGTTCTTGAGTCATTGAGGTTCTCAAGTATGTAAGAATTAATTTCAGCTTGCTGAAGGACCTTTCACAACTAGCAATAGAAACCCCAATTGTTAACCAAATCTGCAATGCAATTCTTAAATTTGGGAAAACATCTTCACCATATGAGATTATAAATGTTAA
>NW_013816551.1:0-476 GCF_000517525.1 Limulus polyphemus
TAGTTCAGTCTATGGTCTAGATTGTTGATATAGTTCAATCTACGGTCTAGGTTGTTGATATACTTCAGTGTACGGTCTAGGTTGTTGATATAGTTCAGTCTATGGTCTAGGTTGTTGATATAGTTCAGTCTATGGTCTAGGTTGTTGATATAGTTCAGTCTATGGTCTAGGTTGTTGATATACTTCATTCTACGGTCTAGGTTGTTGATTCAGTCTACGGTTTAGGTTGTTGATACATTTCAGTCCATGGTCTCGATTGTTGATACATTTCAGTCTACGGTCTAGGTTGTTGATATAGTTCACTCTACGATCTAGGTTGTTGATATACTTCAGTCTACAGTCTAGGTTGTTGATATACTTCAGTCTATGGTCTAGGTTGTTGATTCAGTCTACGGTTTAGGTTGTTGATACATTTCAGTCCACGGTCTCGATTGTTGATACATTTCAGTCTACGGTCTAGGTTGTTGATATAGTTC
>NW_013816552.1:0-474 GCF_000517525.1 Limulus polyphemus
GTGTCTTCTTATTGACTAGTACACAATATTGATAAATTTTGTATCTTCTTATTGACAGGACACAGTATTGTTAAATCTTGTGTCTTCTAATTGACAGTACAGAGTGTTGATAAATCCTGTATCTTCTTATTGACAGGACACAGTATTTTATAAATCCTGTATCTTCTTATTGACAGTACACAGTATTGTTAAATCTCGTGTCTTCTTTTTGACAGTACACAGTATTGTTAAATCTTGTATCTTCTTATTGACAGTACAAAGTATCTTTAAATCTTGTGTCTTCTTATTGACAGTACACAGTATTGATAAATTCTATGACTTCTTATTGACAGGACTCAGTATTGTTAAATCTTGTGTCTTTTTACTGACAGTACACAATAGCGTTAAATCTTGTGGCTTGTTATTGATAGTACACAGTATCATTAAATCTTATGACTTGTTATGATAGTACACAGTATCGTTAATTCTTGTGTC
>NW_013816553.1:0-477 GCF_000517525.1 Limulus polyphemus
CTGTGGAGAACCCGTTGAACAGATTTCGGGCTCATCCCACCAACTTTGGCCACTTCTGCAGTCGTTAATCTGGGATCCATTTTGATGCTCCTCTTGACAGCCCTTTTTGTCCTCTCCAATGGACCAGAACGACTCGGATGCTGCTCTGTTGTTTCATTGCCGTGTTTCCTGATCTGCACGATGATTCTGTTGACTGTCAAAAGCGGGATTCCCAAATTCTGCGTAATTTGCCGCTGACTTATTCCACCATCTGCTTGACCAACTATCCTTCCTCTAACAAAATTTGACAATTCGAGAGAACCTTGAGTTCTAGGCATATTGTAGCACAAGATAATTAGTGTGCGGACCATTTTCATTTATATACTACTCTTTGAACACAAATTAGTTAGCATAAATCAGTTAAATGACGAAAAATTAGGTATCTATTTACTTGTGACTACTCAGTGTATATATATATATATATATATATATATATAA
>NW_013816554.1:0-477 GCF_000517525.1 Limulus polyphemus
CACAAAACACTTCCTTTTAGAAAATTAATTATTGGCTTCAAATCTTGGTCTTTCTCCTGTTCTGCTTTGATATCTATATTTGGTTCCACTTCATCATCATCAACTCTTTCAGTCGGCTTGACTTCAGCTTCATGGCACCTGGTTAGTTCAACCTCTCTTTTGCAGCAATGTTTGCAGTCACTTTTGCAGGGTCTTTGGCTCAGTCCATCGGCATTACCATGAGATTTCCCCTCTCTGTATTCAATATCATAACTATACTGGTCTATCTTTCCAATACAACGTGCCAGTTGTTCCTCTGGGTTCTTTAATGATCTTAACCAGCGTAACACAGCATGGTCTGTCCCGATGGTAAACCTTGCACAATAGAGGTAAGGATGGAAATATGTCAGACTCTTTACTATAGCAAGGAGTTCCCTCCATGTTACACAGTAGTTCCTCTCTGGTCTACTCAAAACCCGACTGAAGTAGGCCACCACT
>NW_013816555.1:0-471 GCF_000517525.1 Limulus polyphemus
GATAACTTTACTAGACCAAAACTGTATATCAGCTCTAGAGTTAGAACATGCTCCACACGGTATAGACCAATAATAGCAGCAACTTTACTACATTAAAACTTTATATCAGCTCTAGACTTAGAACATGCTTCACACGGTATAGACCAATAATAGCAGCAACTTTACTAAATCGAAACTCTATATCAGCTCTAGACATGCTCCACACGGTATAGACCAATAATAGCAGCAACTTTACTAGACCAAGACTGTATATCAGCTCTAAACATAGAACATGCTCCACACGGTATAGACCAATAATAGCAGCAACTTTACTACATTCAAACTTTATATCAGCTCTAGACTTAGAACATGCTCCACACGGTATAGACCAATAATAGCAGCAACTCTACTAGATCTAAAACTTTATATCAGCTACTAAACTTAGAACATGCTCCACACGGTATAGACCAATAATAGCTGCAACATTACAAC
>NW_013816556.1:0-477 GCF_000517525.1 Limulus polyphemus
TGCCCTTTGAACCGTGTCTAACTACTATCCATGCCATTATAACTTGTAAATCACTAGGGGAATATGCAGCTCACATTACGCTATCGATTACATTACCCATGAGCTGCTTGCGTGCATGCCTCATGAACCATTTTAATTATATTATAATTATTACTTATTTTACCTAATCTAGTCTTAAATAACTTACATAGATCCATATTTTTAGATTTTAGTTACTTTTATAATAATAAATAAAGAATAGATATGAGAAACAAGAAAAAAGTACTTACCCAATCTTATTTTTTTCTTGTCCTCGATTGTCGAGGAAAGATAAGCCTGATTTTATATAGTAATGCACTTAACAATTTTGCACCAAAGAATATAGACTAATAACATGCAAAAAGTAGACAAATTCACTTACCTCTCAAAATTTTACTGGCTTTCTAACTATGTGACAAACACCGTTACAAATTCATCCAAGCTATTTGTTAACTTTCC
>NW_013816557.1:0-477 GCF_000517525.1 Limulus polyphemus
AATGTTATTTCAGAGTTAAGCACTTGCAGCAATGGAATTTCTATATATAGTTCAGATATAGTCGTTCATTGTGCGGTGATAAGTAGTTCGTAAAACTTACTTTTACATGCATCCAACGAGGAAGCTCCTGGATTTGCAAATCGACCTTCTGGACAAGCCAAACATTTATAAAATCCAAAATAATCACTATAATGATCCTTAGGACACGGGACACATTGTCTTTGCTCGTTGCCTCTGAACTGTCCAGGTGGGCATGGATCTTAAAGAAAGAAATAATTTATAATATACATATTTAACCATACCTTAAACACCAAATGTCGATCAAAAGAAGTAAATTAAATCGTGTAACTAAGTTAAAATTCACAATAAATCAGCACAAAGTAACCCTTTCACAGAATTATTCTTTGTAAACGGTAAGGAGAGTGATTTTGTTTCAACATTGTCGTGTTTTTATCTAAATTATGTATTGTATAACCG
>NW_013816558.1:0-477 GCF_000517525.1 Limulus polyphemus
TACCTGTGTACGTAAACGCTTGTGTTAGCGCCAGTACTGTTACGTAACACTGAAATTTCCAGAAACCTCCACACGCCTATAAGTATAACCAACGCGACGCGCCAAAAGAGGGTATATATTATTAGTTTGCTATAATCAGTGTGCTACAAATTTAGGAAACCATAACTGTGATTTTTATAACGCTTATCAGGAGCATTTACAAATTTCGAACATTACAACTCATTTAACTTCAGTGGATTCTCATCGACATTTGGATTTTTACGAAAACATTACATAACGTCATGGTGGAAAACCCGGTATGTATGGCTAATATATAACAAGGACAAAGCTAGCTAGCCTCCCGTTAAGTGAATTATACCTACGTCAACTCGTAATCAACTCGCTCATCGTGAACCCTCGATAAGATATCGAAAAGTTCCACACTAAAAGGAAGACTTTATATTGCTTGTAAGTTTGTGAAACTTTTGTTTATAAATC
>NW_013816559.1:0-477 GCF_000517525.1 Limulus polyphemus
TTATATACAAAAGTTTTAGAAAGTTACAAGCAATATAATATCTTGTTTCTGGTTTGAAACTTCCTTGATATCTTATCGATGGTTCACGATGAGCGAGTTAATTACGTTGTCCTTCATTATCCAACAACCATAAACGCCGAGTTTTCCACCGTAACGTTGTGTAGTGTTTTTTGTAAAAATATTAATGTCCGATGAGAATCCACTGAAGTTAAACGATTTGTAATGTTCGAACTTTGTAAATGCCTCTGGTCAAATATATGAAGTTTTTCGATTGACAAGCGTTATAACAATCACAGTAGTAGCTTCCAAAGTTTATAGCACACTGACCGTAGCAAACTAATAATAGATACTCGTTTTGGCGCGTCGCGTAGGTTATATTTATTGGCGGTTGGTGGCATTCTAGAAAATTCAAATTACGTAACAATACAAAGCTATATTTAAGCATTTACGTACATACATATATTGTTGTATTTTTAC
>NW_013816560.1:0-477 GCF_000517525.1 Limulus polyphemus
GTTAGCGTATGTGTAACCCCCATACTCATCTTTAGCCCTTCTTGGTACAACAACTCCACGAACACCTAAGTTTAACTATAGTTACCGAATTTATAAATACCATACTCATCTTTAGCCTTACTTGGTACAACTACTCTCTGAACACCTAGGTGTAACTCTAGTTTCCGAATTTATAAACACCATACTCATCTTTAGCCTTACTTGATACAACTACTCCATGAACATCTAGGTGTAACTCTAGTTACCGAATGTATAACCCCATAGTCAACTTTAGCGTTATTTGGTACAATAACTCCACGAACACCTAGGTGTAACTCTAGTTACAGAATTTATAACAACCATATTCATCTTTAGCGTTACTTGGTACAACACCTCCATGAACACTTAGGTGTAACTATAGTTACCAAATTTACAACCACCATACTCATCTTCAGCCTTATTTGGTACAAATACTCCATAGACACTTAGGTGTAACTA
>NW_013816561.1:0-477 GCF_000517525.1 Limulus polyphemus
GAGGGAGAAATCGGCATCTCGACATGGTCGGGATTGTCAGCTGAGAGGGACATGACATAGAGGTTCAGTAGGTGATCGGCTGGTGCAAAATTTCATGTCTGACACCCATCCTGATAAGAAGAATTTATAACTACAATTGTTATGGTGTAAACGCTTCTTCCAAACTGGCGAAGCATTATTATAGTTAATTATATTTGTCGTAAGACATTAGTGTTAGGCCTATTATATTTTATAACACTGCATTCTTCATCTAGTCTCACAAGGATTTTCAAGAATTAAAATAGTGTATAATAATAGTAGTTCAACCACACCGTGTTTGCCATATTCATTGGCGACGACTCGTTTCTCTCAATGCAATGATAAAAAACTATAATAGGCCTAATACTAATGTTTTATGATAATTGTAATTAATTATAATCTAATCAAAATCATCTTAGGTGTGAAAAAAGGTGCGGCCAGAAAAGGATTGGGTGTTTG
>NW_013816562.1:0-475 GCF_000517525.1 Limulus polyphemus
GTCGAGTTGTTCAAAACTAGAAAATAGTGTTGATAACTGGCCAATTGTTGGTTGAGATGTTGCAAAGGAAATATCTGCTGCAGCTTTTCACCAGACACTAATCACAGCAGAACCGTCTGGAAAATGATCTATAGGAAATAGTACAGCTTATAAAATGAGTCAGATCAACGTAGGCCGGTAAGACAATCACTGATTGGCATGTCCTAAAGACAATCAGGAAATGTCACAGACCTACCGAAAGATGTGTAGATTGTATAGGAATTCTTTTTGTCGGCAAAGGACAGGTTTATGTGTTTTAATAAAGGTGGCTTCCAAAATATAGAGATGAAATGTTGACAGACCATTTGCAATAATTTTAAACCTGCTATCGATGTAGTTGTCAGCACAAGTTGGGTTCACTAGTAAACGCTGACCAATCTCTGATTCACATTTTGGTGGTAGAACTTTTGTTTTACAAAAGCGACATGGTAAATTC
>NW_013816563.1:0-476 GCF_000517525.1 Limulus polyphemus
AAACTAATAAAGAAAGTTTTTCTTCATTACCCATTCAAGCCGTCTCCAGCCATTATTAATAAAGAAACTGAATACTATAACATTTTTTGTAAAGAAAGTTAATGATATAATATTTCCTGTGAAGAAAGTGAATACTATAATATTTCCTGTAAAGAAAGTGAATACTATAACATTTCCTGTAAAGAAAATGAATACTATAACATTTCCTGTAAATAAAGTGAATACTTTAATATTTCCTGTAAAGAAAGTTAATAATATAATATTTCCTGTGAAGAAAGTGAATACTATAATATTTCCTGTAAAGAAAGTTAATAATATAATATTTCCTGTGAAGAAAGTGAATACTATAATATTTCCTGTAAAGAAAGTGAATACTATAATATTTCCTGTAAAGAAAGTGAATACTTTAATATTTCCTGTAAAGAAAGTGAATACTATAATATTTCCTGTAAAGAAAGTTAATACTATAATATTTC
>NW_013816564.1:0-477 GCF_000517525.1 Limulus polyphemus
GTCTAGCCAGGAGATAAATTGAGTGGCTAGGTTCGCGTTTAAATGATAAATCTTATACAATCTTAGCTTGTTTACGAAAGAAACTTCAGAATCGTAATAGTGATTAGGGTTAAGCCGAGCAACTCGTTTTTAATACTATCCTTTTTTTGTTTTCAGTATACATATGTCTTTTTTACGATCTGCTTAATCCAACTTTATTCAGTGTCTCATCGATAGGAAACTCACTCTTAGCATGTTCTTTGTGATGTGTAATGGATTTTGTCCTTCGTCTTAGTATTATACTTAGGAAGCCTAACTTTTTATTAGCCATCTTAAGCACAGTGTTCTTCTTGTTCCTTAGTTTCTCAACAGTGTCTTCTTCTTCTTCATTGGCCTGGCATGGCCAGGTGGTTATGGCGCTCGACTCGTAATCTGTGGGTCGCGGGTTCGAATCCCCTTCACACCAAACATGCTCGCCCTCTTAGCCGTGGGGGCGTT
>NW_013816565.1:0-477 GCF_000517525.1 Limulus polyphemus
ACGGTGCCTTCCCATCGAATTCCTGTGGCTTCTTTCGTACTGGATCACTCCTAGTACTGGCATTCATATCTGGGATGTGACTTCTAACAGGGCTGAAGATGTCTGCATTAGGATTTAGCTGCAGGGTCTGGAAGGGGCTTGTCATTGTCTGGGGCTGGGTAAGTCGATGGTTAATGTATCCTCCTTGTGTAAAAGACAATAAACCGTCATTTAACGTATCTAATTCGCTTTTAAATTTACTAATGTTTTCCGTTTGTACTTCTTGTAGCCTTTATTGTTCCAGTTGCCACTGCTGTAGTCTCTCTTCTTGTTTCTTTTCTCGTTCTTCTTGTTTATTTTCTTTCACCTCTAACAACTGCTGTAATTTCCCTTCTTATTTATTTTCTTTCTCCTCCAACCACTGCTGTAGTCTCTCTTGTTTATTTTGCTTTCGAGCTGCCATTGTTGTAGGTTTTCTTGTAACTGCTGTTGTCTTTC
>NW_013816566.1:0-477 GCF_000517525.1 Limulus polyphemus
AACATTTTCATATTCTTGCGGTTTATAATTAAGTAATAATATAACAAGTCTTAAACAAATTCATATTATCGGGGTTTATAATAAGGTAATATAATAAGTCTTTAAGCAATTTCATATTCCTAGGGTTTATAATGAAGTAAAAATATAACAAGTTCTTAAACAAGTTAATATTATTAGGGTTTATCATGTTGTAATGATATAACATGTGTTTAAACAAGCTCACATTATTAGGGTTTATAATGAAGTAATAATATAACAAGTCTTTAAACAAGTTTATATTCTTGCGGTTTATGATTTTGGTAAGAATATAACTAGTCCTTAAACCAGTTCATATTATCGGGGTTTATAATAAGGTAATAATATAACAAGTCTTTAAACAAGTTCATATTCTTGCGGTTTATAATTAGGTAATAATATAACAAGTCTTTAAACAAGTTCATATTCTAAGGGTTTGTAATAAGGTAATAATATAACAAG
>NW_013816567.1:0-533 GCF_000517525.1 Limulus polyphemus
AAGATGCTTTAACCAACATAGCTACAGCGTCTCTAATAACACACTTGACTAGAAAGATGCTTTAACCAACATTGCTACAGCGTTTCTAATAACACACTTGACTAGGAAGATGCTTTAACCAACATAGCTACAGCGTTTCTAATAACACACTTGACTAGGAAGATGCTTTAACCAACATAGCTACAGCGTCTCTAATAACACACTTGACTAGGAAGATGCTTTAACCAACATAGCTACAGAGTCTCTAATAACACACTTGACTAGGAAGATGCTTTAACCAAAATAGCTACAGCGTCTCTAATAACACACTTGACTAGGAAGATGCTTTAACCGACATAGCTACAGCGTTTCTAATAACACACTTGACTAGGAAGATGCTTTAACCAACATAGCTACAGCGTTTCTAATAACACACTTGACTAGGAAGATGCTTTAACCAACATAGCTACAGCGTTTCTAATAACACACTTGACTGGGGAAGATGCTTTAACCAACATAGGCTACAGAGTCTCTAATAACACACTTGACTAGGG
>NW_013816568.1:0-477 GCF_000517525.1 Limulus polyphemus
TAGCATGTATTTAAGTTGATATTCCATATAGTGACATGTCTTTAGTATGATGTGACATGCAGTAACATGATTTTAGTACGATGTTTCATGTAATGACATGTTTTAGTACGATGTTTCATGTAGTGACATGGCTTTAGAAAGATGTTTCATGTAGTGACTTGGCTTTAGTAAGATGTTTCATGTAGTGAAATGTCTTTAGTACAATGTTACATGTAGTGACATGTCTTTAGTACGATGTTTCATGTACTGACATGTCTTTAGTATGATGTTACATGTAGTGACATGGCTTTAGTAAGAAGTTTCATGTAGTAACATGGCTTTATAACGATTTTTCATGTAGTGACATGTCTTTAGTACGATGTTTCATGCAGTAACATGTCTTTAGTAAGATGTTTCATGTAGTGACATGTCTTTAGTACGATGTTTCATGTAGTTTCATATTGTGACATGTCTTTAGGTCGATGTTCCATATAGTGG
>NW_013816569.1:0-476 GCF_000517525.1 Limulus polyphemus
ATAAAGTGGTAGAGAAGCACAGATCAGGAAAAGGTTACAAGAAAATGTCAAAGACACATTGAGTACGGGGAAGTCCATCATTAAGAAGAGAAATGTGTTTCATACACCCAGTCATACCAGATCAGACTGCCTTCCAAACGAAGCACCAGGGCAAACAGGAAACTGGTAAGGGATGATACTGTGAAGTCAACAGTGACTTTGAAAGATTTGTAAAGTTTCACGTCTGAGATGTGAGTCAGGGCTCATACATGGACAATATACCGGTCCCTACACAAATCTGGCCTGTATGGGCGAGTGGCAAGAAAGAATCCATTACAGAAAAATAATAATATTAAATGTCTTATGGAGTTTAAGAAAAAGCATGTAAATGAAACTGCAGATATGTGGTAGAAGGTTTTGTGGTCAGATGAGACAAATATTGAGCTTAATAATGGCTGGAGACGGCTTGAATGGGTAATGAAGAAAAACTTTAATAT
>NW_013816570.1:0-475 GCF_000517525.1 Limulus polyphemus
GTAAATACTCTACATAGTGTACCCTATCCCAGGTGCAGTAGATACTCTACATATTGTACCTTCTCTCTGGTACAGTAAATACTCTACATACTGTACCCTATCCCAGGTGCAGTAAATACTCTACATAGTGTACACTATACCTGGTGTAGTAACTACTCTAAATATTGTAAATGTCCCTGGTGCAGTAAATACTCTACATCTGTACCCTATCCCTGGTGTAGAATTAATAATCTACATACTGTACCTTATCTCTGGTGCAGTAAGTACTCTACATACTGTACCCTATTCTGGTGTAGTAAATACTCTACATAGTGTACCTTAAGTATGGTGTAGTAAATACTCTACAAACTGTACACTATCCCTGGTGCAGTAAATACTCTACCTACTGTACACTATCCCTGGTGTGGTGAAGTCTCAAAATATTGTACCTTTCCCTGAAGTCGTAAATACTCTACATAGTGTACTCTGTTCCTGG
>NW_013816571.1:0-1363 GCF_000517525.1 Limulus polyphemus
TCCACGAATACCTAAGTATAACTCTAGTTACCGAATTTATAACCACCATACTCATCTTTAGCATATAACTAGAGTTACACCTATGTGTTCATGGAGTAGTTTTACCAAGTAAGGCTAAAGATGAATGTGTTGGTTACAAATTCGGTAACAAGAGTTACACCTAGGTGTTCGTGGAGTTGTTGTACCAAATAATTCTAAAGACGAGTAAGGTGGTTACAAATTCGGTAACTAGAGTTACACCTATGTGTTCGTCGAGTTGTTGTACCAAATAACGCTAACGATGAGTATGGTGGTTATTAAATCGGAAACTAGAGTTACACCTAGGTGTTCGTGGAGTTGGTGTACCAAATAACGCTAAAAATGAGTATGGTGGTTATAAATTCGGTAACTAAAGTGTCTCCTAGGTGTTCATGTAGTAGTTGTGCCAAGTAAAAAAGATGAGCATGGTGATTATAAATTAGCGTTATTTGGTACACCAACTCCACGAACACCTAGGTGTAACTCTACTTACCGAATGAATAACCACCATACTCATCGTTAGCGTTATTTGGTACAACAACTCCACGAACACCTTGGTGTAACTCTAGTTACCGAATTTGTAACCAACACATTCATCTTTAGCCTTACTTGGTACAACTACTCCATAAACACATAGGTGTAACTCTAGTTATAGTATTTATAATCAACATGCTCATCTTTATCCTTACTTGGTACAACTACTCCATGAACACCATGGTGTTACTCTAGTTACCGAATTTATAACCACCATATTCATCTTTAGCCTCACTTGGTACAACTACTCCATGAACACATAGGTGTAACTCAGGTTACCGAATTTATAACCACCATACTCATCCTTAGCGTTATTTGGTACAACAACTCCACGAACACCTAGGTGTAACTCTAGTTACCATATTTGTAACCACCATACTCATTAAATAACGCTACAAGGTATTCGTGGAGTTGTTGCACCTTACACATTCAGTAACTAGAGACACCTAGGTGTTGATGGAGTAGTTGTACCAAGTAAGGCTAAAGATGAGTATGGTGGTTATAAATTCGGTAACTAGAGTTACACATGCTAAAGATGAGTATGGACAGATGAGTATGGTGGTTATAAATTCGGTAACTATAGTTACACCTAGGTGTTAATGTAGTAGTTGTGCTATGTAAATATAAAGATGAGTATGGTGGTTATAAATTCGGTAACTACAGTTACACTTAGGTATTCGTGGAGTTGTTGTACCAAATAACGCTACAGATGAGTATGGTGGTTACAAATTCGGTAACTAGAGTTACACCTAGGTGTTCGTGGAGTTGTTGTACCAAATAACGCTAAAGATAAGCATTACTTGGTACAACT
>NW_013816572.1:0-477 GCF_000517525.1 Limulus polyphemus
ATCATACACTCTTTGATGAAGTTGCCGTCAGTAAACAGTTTTCCTCGCTCTGCCATCTTATGCACATTTTGTAACTTGTACGAGTGACAGATTCATTTTCAGCAAACATTCTCGTGAAGAGATTCAATTGAGATTCCAAAGTACGTTTCATGAACTCAAATTTCTCAGAATGCAACTTTCCAGAAATCTTCGAATATGTTGACAGATGTTTTGTTTCATTGTAACGCCAAAGATTGTACTCTTTCAAAACGGCAATACTTTCGTTGCATATCATGCAACTAGCTTTCTGGTTGTTTGTTTCCACAAAGAAGTACTTTTCTCCCATTCTTCATCTTTTCTTTTCTTAGTAGCCATAACGATGGGTGAAGAAAACAGGATCTGAAAATTAAAAACAATTGTTTATTTACACATTGAATAGTCTACCAAAAAGTTTTCGAAAAATAATAATTTTTCAACATTTTTGACATGTATATAAAC
>NW_013816573.1:0-474 GCF_000517525.1 Limulus polyphemus
GGTGAACAAAGTGAATATCAATACCTGGGTTATATCAATTAGAACATCCAACATCATTGATCAAATCTAGACATGCTTGAATGCTCTTATAAGCACAAAAAAACTTGTCCGACTTGGACATCTGGTGAACAAAGTGAATATCAATACCTGGGTTATATCAATTAGAACATTCAATATCACTGATGAAATCTGGGCATGCTTGAATGCCCTTATAAATACGAAAAGCTTGTCCGCTTTGGACATCTGGTGAACAAAGTGAATATCAATACCTGGGTTAGTAACAATTAGAACATCAAACATAACTGATCAAGTCTGGACATGCTTGAATGTCCTTATAAATACAATTAGCTCGTCCGGCTGGGGCATCTGGTGAACAAAGTGAATATCAATACCTGGGTTAGTAATAATTAGAACATCAAACATCAGTGAAGTTGAAGATTATTCGCATCAAGATGTCAAATGCTCATACAATAC
>NW_013816574.1:0-987 GCF_000517525.1 Limulus polyphemus
ATTTATCAACAAACGAAAATAAAATAATTTCATTGTTTGTAAACATTTTGGTGTATTTTATGTTTGTGTTAAGGGAAATTTAATCCGTTTTCATAACTCATTTCTAGATTGAGTTTTAATGAAGCAATTCTATGAATAAAATCTGGAGATAACAAAAGTCACGCATGCGACACACAAGTCTTTATACAGTTGTATTTTAAAATTGATTCTCAACTTAGACACGTGACACACACAAACCATCCTAAAACTGTATTTTACAAGTACGTCCTAAAATTCACTATTTGAACTCAAGGCCGCTCACTGTTTCTAAAATATTTGGTATAATTTCTGCTTCTGGCTACTATACAGCTACAGCTTCTGACTTCTTACATAAATGTTCTTAACATCAGTAATGTCATGCTCTTATTAGCAGGCAGACAACTTGGCAAGCTAATCGTTACTAATGTCATGTTCTTACTAGCAGGCAGACAACTTGTCAAGCTAATCGTTAGTAATGTCATGTTCTTACTAGCAGGCAGACAACTTGGCAAGCTAATCATCAGTAATGTCATGTTCTTACTAGCAGGCAGACAACTTGGCAAGCTAATCATCAGTAATGTCATGTTCTTACTAGCAGGCAGACAACTTGGCAAGCTAATCGTTAGTAATGTCATGTTCTTACTAGCAGGCAGACAACTTGGCAAGCTAATCATCAGTAATGTCATGTTCTTACTAGCAGGCAGACAACTTGACAAGCTCATCATCAGTAATGTCATGTTCTTACTAGGAGGCAGACAACTCGGCAAGCTAATCGTTAGTAATGTCATGTTTTTACTAGCAGGCAAATAATTTGGCAAGCTAATCGTCAGTAATGTCATGTTCTTACCAGCAGGCAGACAACTTGGCAAGCTAATAGTTAGTAATGTCATGCTCTTACTAGCAGGCAGACAACTTGGCAAGCTCATCATCAGTAATGTCATGTTCTTACTAGCAGGCAGACAACTTGCC
>NW_013816575.1:0-477 GCF_000517525.1 Limulus polyphemus
TCATTTCTTAAAATTCATGTTTCATTAGTTTGGTTTCTTATTAACACTGCTTATATAAACATATTTACTGTTATACAACATAATCATATGTTTATTTCTTAAAGATCATGTTTCATTAGTTTGATGTCTTATAAACACTGCTTACATAAACATATTTACTGTTATACAACATAACCATATGTTCATGTTTCATTAGTTTGGTTTCTTATTAACACTGCTAACATAAACATATTTACTGTTATACAACATAACCATATGTTCATGTTTCATTAGTTTGATTTCTTATAAACACTGCTTACATAAACATATTTACTGTTATACAACATAACCATATGTTCATGTTTCATTAGTTTGGTTTCTTATAAACACTGCTTACATAAACATATTTACTGTTATACAACATAACCATATGTTCATGTTTCATTAGTTTGATTTCTTATAAACACTGCTTACATAAACATATTTACTGTTATACAA
>NW_013816576.1:0-478 GCF_000517525.1 Limulus polyphemus
TGACAATGTGAAAGTATCTGTTTGTTCATAAGATGTGGACAGGGGGGATGACAAGGTGAAAGTATCTGTTTGTTCATAAGATGTGGACAGGGGGGATGACAAGGTGAAAGTATCTGTTTGTTCATAAGATGTATAATACGTAGTAACTAAGGTGTTTGTCAGCGAAGAAAAGTTAAGAGTCCATGTGTTACATTCTCACAAACACGTCATGTGAATACTGAGAAGATAAACACTTATATTTTACACATTTTACACTTAAGGTTTTTATTCGCATTTCTAAAATTTTGTATATCAGTACTTAGATGGTTTGTTTGTTTGTTTTGTAATTAAGCACAAAGCTACACAATGGGCTATCTGTGCTCTGCCCACTACTGGTATCGAAACCCGGATTGTAGCGTTGTAAGTCCGCAGACATACCGTTGTGCCACTGGGAGGCGTAACTTAGAGGGAATAACAAAAGTAATAAATATATATTAAC
>NW_013816577.1:0-476 GCF_000517525.1 Limulus polyphemus
ACTTTTAGTGTGGAACTTCTTCGATATCTTATCGAGGGTTCACGATGAGCGAGTTAATTATCAGGTACGATTCGTTTAACAAAAAGGGACCTAGTTAGCCCAGTAGTTCTCACTGATCATACGCCTATTTGATATTGAGTTTCCACCGACGACGTTAGGTTATTTACCGGCCACACACGCCGAGCTCTCCACGATGAATTTATATGTTTTCGTAAAAATACTAATGTCCGATGAGAATCCACTGAAGTTAAATGAGTTGTAATGTTCGAATTTTGTAAATGCTCCTGTTCAAATACCTGAAGTTTTCCGATTGATAAGCGTTATAAAAATCACAGTTATAGCTTACGAAGTTTATAGCACACTGATTATAGCGAACTAATAATAAATACTACTACTTGGCGCGTCGCGTTGATTATATTTATAGCCGTGGGAAGGTTTTCTAGAAAATTCAGATTACGTAACAATACAATTTAAGT
>NW_013816578.1:0-477 GCF_000517525.1 Limulus polyphemus
TTCTTAACTCTCCCACATTGTCTGGTGTTGGCCAATCATGCACAGCTTTCACCTTGTCAGGGTCAGCTCTCACACCATGCTCAATTACAATGTGACCCAAGTAAAGCACCTCTTTCTGGAACAAGTGGCATTTCTTGGGATGGAGTTTGAGGTTTACTGCTTTCAAATGCTTTATTACTTCCTCATCAAATTTTGCTGCAAACACAATGACATCATCCAGGTACACTAGGGCTATCCTTCATTGTAGGCCTTCCAGTACTCTTTCCATCAGCCACTCAAATGTTGCTGGAGCATTGCTAAGCCCGATTGGCATCACACGGCATTGCCAGAGACCTTGGCAATAACTAAATGCATTCTTAGGTTTATCTACTTCAGCCATTTTCACTTGATTGAAATCCGACTTTAAGTCTAGAGTTGAAAACCACCTGGCTCCACTTAGGGTATCAAGAGTATCATCAATTCTTGGCAGTGGATATG
>NW_013816579.1:0-477 GCF_000517525.1 Limulus polyphemus
ACCAATAGTTTAACCAAGTGCTATATATTACTTATTCAACTAGTATACATGCCATTTTTATAAGTTGTATCTTCATTCTATGTATTGTTATGACAGCGGGGGTCACATGACGAATATTGTAGAAGATTCGCGATAAACGTCAAGTGACGCTGATAGCACGTGTTGAGAACCTAGAAGATTCTAGAACAGGTGGTATTATCGTATATAAGTGCGCTAGACAAAGCACAGATGAAGCAAAGACAGAGAAAGATAAAGAGAGGGGAACCAAGGACAGTGGTTTCGGTTGGTGGGAACCACGGACAGCAGATACAGAGATTGAAACTATAATTGCTGACAGGCAGAGACAGACAATTAAGCCAAGCGTGGTGAGTGAATTGTTGTGAACTATAGTATGTGTAACTGTGAAAATTAAGTGTATTGTGAAGTTGTATTGAGGAAGAATAAACAAGTTTTATTTAAGAAAGAACGTGTATCGTA
>NW_013816580.1:0-477 GCF_000517525.1 Limulus polyphemus
GACAGTCAAAAAACCATTCACACTACCGTTCGCGCTCTTTACGAAACTTCATCGGGCCACAGGTTACCGAGTTAGCGCGGTTTTTCGGGTCTCTTTTATGAAAATTTCTAGCATGAGTAATTTTACATCACACTACCGTTCGCGCTCTTTACGAAACTTCTTGTTCAAATCTATTTCCCTGTCAATGTTCCCATTTTCATTAAAAGGCATGACAAAAACAAGATCTTGAAGAATTTATCAATAATGTGCTTGGTTATGGTAGGTAATTCGAAGAAAAATAAAGTGTTACTGTTTCTTATTTGTAGAAGGCTTAAGAGGAAAAATCACAACATAATGAACTAATTCATCACAATACCTGAAAACTCTGACTTCACTTTTTTGAAAAATTAAATGGTCTTTACTTTTACTCCCGATCAACAATCAAATATCTTTTCTTGAATTATGAATAACACGAATGGATTGAAATAGTTAATTAAA
>NW_013816581.1:0-471 GCF_000517525.1 Limulus polyphemus
CATAAAATATAGGCTTGAATGATCCACAACTATGATGAAAACCCATAGAAAAGGAACTGAAAGCAATTCATTTTGTTTCCATTGATATTACAATCAATCAGACTGACTTAAAACCTCATTTAAATCAATATCTAAATATTTTTTCTGAAGTTTGGTAGCAAAATAGAAAATAGGGCTAGCTTCAATCAGTTGCAGGACAAAAGAACCTTGAATCTGGCAAATCAAGTGGCAAGATCCATGACAAAGTAGCTAATACTTATTAAATATTGACAGCTTAGATATTTACTGATATAATGCACTGACTCTTGGATGCTAAGTATGCTCTATCTATAATTTTATGACATGAAGTGATGTATAATATTTAACTAAAACAGGGAGAAAATGATTAGAGTTTAAATCTAACTTTGCATTTCCATGTTTTAATAATGAAAAATGTTAAAATACTTATTTCTTCATAAAATGCTACTAAAG
>NW_013816582.1:0-476 GCF_000517525.1 Limulus polyphemus
CTTCTCTATTGTAGAAATTATTTGTTTGTAAATCAGACATTCCCAACCTGGGGTACATTTGTACTTCTCAATAGTAGAAATTATTTGGTTGTAAATCAGACATTCCCAACTAGGGGTACATTTGTACTTCTCAATGGTAGAAATTATTTGGTTGTAAAGCAGACATTCCCAACCTGGTGTACATTTGCACTTCTCAATGGTAGAAATTATTTGGTTGTAAATCAGACATTCCCAACCAGGGGTACATTTGTACTTCTCAATGGTAGAAATTATTTGTTTGTAAATCAGACATTCCCAACCTGGGGTACATCTGTACTTCTCAATGGTAGAAATTATTTGGTTGTAAGGCAGACATTCCCAACCTGGGGTACATCTGTACTTCTCAATGGTAGAAATTATTTGTTTGTAAAGCAGACATTCCCAACCTGGGGTACATCTGTACTTCTCAATGGTAGAAATTATTTGGTTGTAAGGCA
>NW_013816583.1:0-477 GCF_000517525.1 Limulus polyphemus
AATTTAGTGTTTAAAAAATGTCTTACGTTCCATGAAAATTTTAGTGGATACATCAAATCCAACATGTGAATCTAGTGTTTTAAAGCAGCTTTTACCTGTTTATAATTTAAGGGTGCCATACGCTGCATGTTCACATTTTACCATGTATGTTTTAGGAATTACTGTATTTAAAGTCTATAAATGCCAGATTTTCTGGGATCTTCTTCCTGATCTCATACAATTACTATGTTTAGACCTCATACAACATACAGCCCTTCCAAGCAGCTTTTGTTTCCTACGCTTATGAATACGCCCTAATAGCATCAATACGAAAAAAGCATTCCAATGGTTAATATGCCGTACTGTGAATCCAAGAATCCATAATTCGCATATAGTTGCCGTAAAATCGCGCTTCGCGCTTTGCAGACGTATGTGTTATAGAAGTGACGGTCAAATTCCACTATTCATTAGATTAGCTCAAGAGCTGTTGATTGGCTG
>NW_013816584.1:0-477 GCF_000517525.1 Limulus polyphemus
TCCGTAACCGGTATTATGAGAAATTTCTAGAAAATGTGTCTCGCCTATAAAAACAGCAGGGCTATGCGCCAAAAAACAACAGAGAAGAGAGCTAACATACTAGTCTGCTAGGAAACTGTTATAACCATGTGTACGCGATAAGCCGTGATTTTGCTAATACTTACCAACTGGAAAATATACGAAATTTGGCCAGAAACAGCTATAAATTTCGAACGTCAGTGAATTCTCATCAAACGTTAGTATCTTTCCAAAATATTGCTGGTTTCTTATCGGACATTAGTGGTTTTGTGAAAATATTATCTTACTTCGATAATCCAACAATTCAGTGCCTGACAAAGCTAGCTAGCCTCCCGATAATTGTACGTACATCGACTTCAAATTAACTAGCTGGATATTAAGGAGATTCTGAACTGGGTTGATGATATTAGGTTATTTGTAAGTTAGTGAAATTTCTGTTTATGAAACTTTGATTGCAAT
>NW_013816585.1:0-479 GCF_000517525.1 Limulus polyphemus
CAACGACAGTGTGTAATGTCAGTAAGAAACCACAAGATTTAACAATAATGTGTCCTGTCAATAAGAAGACACAAGATATAACGATACTGTGTACTCCCAATAAGAAGACACAAGATTTAACGATACTGTGTACTGTCAATAAAAAGATACAAGATTTAACAGTACTGTGTACTGTCAATAAGAAGACACAAGATTTAACGATACTGTGTACTGTCAATAAGAAGACACAAGATTTAACGATACTGTGTACTGTCAATAAGAAGACACAAGATTTAACTATACTGTGTACTGTCCATAAGAAGACACAAGATTTAACAATACTGTGTACTCTCAATAAGAAGACACTAAGATTTAACGATACTGTGTATGGTACAATAAAAGAAAACAAGATTTAACAATACTGTGTACTGTCAATAAGAAGACACAAGATTTAACGATACTGTGTTCTGTCAATAAGAAGACACAAGATTTATAAATAC
>NW_013816586.1:0-1108 GCF_000517525.1 Limulus polyphemus
ATGTGAATGAAAAGGGCTGGCTTTAAGATTTTTAAAATATATTCATTAATAGCTTTAGTTTAGTTTAGAGGATGGGACATTATGTTATGTTAAACCAAGATACATAGGCCCGGCATGGCCAGGTGGTTAAGGCACTCGACTCGCAATCTGAGGGTCGCGGGTTCGAATCCCTGTCACACCAAACATGCTCGCCCTTTCAGCCATGGAGGCGTTATAATGTGACGGTCAATCCCACTATTCGTTGGTAAAAGAGTAGCCCAAGAGTTGGCGGTGGGTGGTGATGACTAGCTGCCTTCCCACTGCTAAATTAGGGACGGCTAGCGCAGATAGCCCTCGTGTAGCTTTGCGCGAAATTCAAAAACAAACAAACCAAGATACATTACTGAAAATTTTGGGTATTATAGTTGTGACAGCCCACACTACTGTTCAGTTAAAAGCAGCCGCTTAGGCGGCAGGTGACTTAGGTTGCCGATTAGGTAAAATTGGTTTGTTATGAATTTCGCGCAGCAAATCGCAATACGTTAATCATTGTTTTAAAAATTAAACCTTAGTCTAATTAACGAAGTATATTTATTAAGTAAGGCCCTGAGTATCTGGATTAACAAAGTATATTACAAAGTAAAACCCTGAGTATCTGGATTAACATAGCGTATTTACTAAGTAAAGCCATAAGTATCTGGATTAGCACAGTGTATTTACTAAGTAAAGCCCTGAGTATCTGGATTAACAAAATATGTTAACATAGTGTATTTACTAAGTAAGGCCCTGAGTATCTGGATTAACAAAATATATTAACATAGTGTATTTACTAAGTAAATCCCTGAGCATCTGGATTAACAAAATATATTAAAATAGTGTATTTACTAAGTAAGGCCCTGAGTATCTGGATTAACAATATATATTAACATAGTGTATTTACTAAGTAAGGCCCTGAGTATCTGGATTAACAAAATATATTAACATAGTGTATTTACTAAGTAAAAGCCTGAGTATCTGGATTAACATAGTGTATTTACTAAGTAAAGCCCTGAGTATCTGGATTAACATAGTGTATTTACTAAGTAAAGCCCTGTGTATCTGGATTAACAAAATATATTAACATAGTGTA
>NW_013816587.1:0-475 GCF_000517525.1 Limulus polyphemus
AGTTTACAGTGTGTAGTTTTTAAAGACTTTACCAAATAGTGGCTACATACAGTTCACAGTATGTAGTTTTGAAGACTTTACCAAATAGTGGCTACATACAGTTCACAGTGTGTAGTTTTTGAAGACTTTACCAAATAGTGGCTACATACAGTTCACAGTGTGTAGTTTTGAAGACTTTACCAAATAGTGGCTACATACAGTTCACATTGTGTGGTTTTTGAAGACTTTACCAAATAGTGGCCAGATACAGTTCACAGTGTGCAGTTTTTGAAGACTTTACCTAATAGTGGCTACATACAGTTCACATTGTGTGGTTTTTGAAGACTTTACCAAATAGTGGCTACATACAGTTTACAGTGTGTAGTTTTTGAAGACTTTACCAAGTAGTGGCTACATACAGTTCACAGTGTGTAGTTTTTGAAGACTTTACCAAACAGTGGCTACATACAGTTCACAGTATGTAGTTTTTGAAGAC
>NW_013816588.1:0-477 GCF_000517525.1 Limulus polyphemus
TTATATAACGTTAGTACGATCATCACTTTGCTGAGGTTATCTTATATAACGTTAGTACGATCATCACTTTGCTGAGGTTATCTTATATAACGTTAGTACGATCATCACTTTGCTGAGGTTAACTTATATAATGTTAGTACAATCATCACTTTGCTGAGGTTAACTTATATAACGTTAGTACAATCATCACTTTTCTGAGGTTAACTTATATAATGTTAGTACAATCATCACTTTGCTGAGGTTATCTTATATAACGTTAGTACGATCATCACTTTGCTGAGGTTATCTTATATAACGTTAGTACAATCATCACTTTGCTGAGGTTATCTTATATAACGTTAGTACGATCATCACTTTGCTGAGGTTATCTTATATAACGTTAGTACGATCATCACTTTGCTGAGGTTATCTTATATAACGTTAGTACAATCATCACTTTGCTGAGGTTGTCTTATATAACGTTAGTACAATCATCAC
>NW_013816589.1:0-477 GCF_000517525.1 Limulus polyphemus
GTAATCGTTCCCCTGGTCAACAAATCATCATTACATCATAACAAAACTCCTTCAACAAATAGTATAAAGTGCCTTAGTTAAAATATTAAAAACATGGATCACAGTAATACGTTCCCCTGGACAACAAATCATCATAACATCATCGCAAAACTCCTTCAACAAATAGTATAAAGTGCCTTAGTTAAAATATTAAAAACATGGATCACAGTAATACGTTCCCCTGGTCAACAAATCATCATCACATCATAGCAAAACTCCTTCAACAAATAATATAAAGTGTCTTAGTTAAAATATTAAAAAGATGGTTCACAGTAATCGTTCCCCTGGTCAACAAATCATCATTACATCATAACAAAACTCCTTCAACAAATAGTATAAAGTGCCTTAGTTAAAATATTAAAAACATGGTTCACAGTAATACGTTCCCCTGGTCAACAAAATTTACATATATATATATATATATATATATATATATAT
>NW_013816590.1:0-477 GCF_000517525.1 Limulus polyphemus
TTACTTTCTCCATCTCCTGCTTACATGATTCTTGCTACTTTTTAAAGTCAGATTCAAGGATGGCTACTCCATCTTCAGTATCTATAAAATTCACAATAATGCACTGTTGGCAATAATTCAACACATATCATCAGTCATCAACGTGATTGCTGATCTGATACTCAAAACTGAACTTAGTGCTATTTTTTTAAACTACGGCTTAAAGGTTTCCATTGTAGGAGATAGCCTAGATGTTTGTATAACGTTTTGGATATTTGTGTAACTTGCCGAAGTCGATCATGTAGTGGTTAAAAAAAACTGTGATCCTGTAAGTAGCGTCCAAAAGGGCAGGAACCCTATACATAAACAAATGATACTCAACATCAGTACAGTCGCAACAATAATTTAATAATCTCTATGGTATATGTGTCATGCCTGCTATATAAACATTAAATTATGCAGCTATATATATATATATATATATATATATATATATAT
>NW_013816591.1:0-476 GCF_000517525.1 Limulus polyphemus
TGTCTCTTATAAAGACAAATGTTAGTCTTTATGTTGTCTCTTATAAAGACATAAATGTTAGTCTTTATGTTGTCTCGTATAAAGATATAAATGTTAGTCTATATATTGTCTCTTATAAAGATATAAATGTTAATCTTTATATTGTCTCTTATAAAGATATAAATGTTAGTCTTTATATTGTCTCTTATAAAGACATAAATGTTTGTCTTTATATTGTCTCTTATAAAGACATAAATGTTAGACTTTATATTTATTCTTATAAAGACATAAATGTTAGACTTTATATTGTTTCTTATAAGGATATAAATGTTAGTCTTTATGTTGTCTCTTATAAAGATATACATGTTAGCCTTTATATTGTCTCTTATAAAGATATACATGTTAGTCTTTATATTGTCTCTTATAAAGATATAAATGTTAGTCTTTATATTGTCTCTTATAAAGATATAAATGTTAGTCTTTATATTATCTCTTAT
>NW_013816592.1:0-477 GCF_000517525.1 Limulus polyphemus
TTATGTGCAATAATACCTCTTGTAGTTAAACATCAAATCTATCCTATAATATATTATGTGCAATAATACCTCTTGTAGTTAAACATCAAATCTATCCTATAATAAATTATGTGCAATAATACGTCTTGTAGTTAAACATCAAATCTATCCTATAATAAATTATGTGCAATAATACGTCTTGTAGTTAAACATCAAATCTATCCTATAATAAATTATGTGCAATAATACCTCTTGTAGTTAAACATCAAATCTATCCTATAATAAATTATGTGCAATAATACCTCTTGTAGTTAAACATTAAATCTATCCTATAATAAATTATGTGCAATAATTTGTCTTGAAGTTAAACGTCAAATCTATCCTATAATAAATTATGTGCAATAATACGTCTTGTAGTTAAACATTAGATCGATCCTATAATAAAGTATGTGCAATAATACGTCTTGTAGTTAAACATTAAATCTATCCTATAATAAA
>NW_013816593.1:0-473 GCF_000517525.1 Limulus polyphemus
TAAACAATCTAAGAGTTTTAGTAGTATATAGATAGATTCTTCAAGATCTTGTTTTTGTCATCTTACGCCTTTAATGAAGATGGGAACATTGACAGGGAAATAATATAATAGCCAATGCTCGGCGAGAGGTTTTCGTTTATAAAATTTTGTTGTTGTTCTCGACTTGATCTTTAATTTATTACCTCGTCTCCATAGTTACTATTTGCAAATAGTCAGTAATATTGTAGGTCCATTTTATTGTTGTTCTTTCTACGCGCCGCGATGTTATAACACATTTTCATCTCATCATTTAATTTCTGTTGTACTGTTACGTCTCCGTTCGTTAATTAATTTTCCGTAAATTCGTTCCGACGAAACTTTAGCAACACAAGTCCTTTCTTAAATAAAACTGGTTTATTCTCTTTGAATATAACTTTGCGATACACTCAATTTCAACAGTCGCGCTATAACAAACGTTATAATTCTCAACGAAC
>NW_013816594.1:0-818 GCF_000517525.1 Limulus polyphemus
GAAACTGTATAGTTAAAGTAACTGTATTAGTTAAAGAAACTGTACTAAGTTAAAGAAACTGTATTATGTTAAAGAAACTGTATTATGTTAAAGAAACGGTATTAAGTTAAGGAAACTGTATTAAGTTAAAGAAACTGTATTAAGTTAAAGAAACTGTATTATGTTAAAGAAACTGTATTATGTTAAAGTAACTGTATTAAGTTAAAGTAACTGCGTTATGTTAAAGTAACTGTATTAAGTTAAATAAACTGCATTATGTTAAAGAAACTGTATTAAGTTAAAGTAATTGTATTAAGTTAAAGTAACTGTATTAAGTTAAAGTAACTGTATTAAGTTAAAGTAACTGCATTAAGTTAAAGTAACTGTATTAAGTTACAGAATACTTTTTAATTATTCGTATATCATAATTCTTCTTAAACGAAACAATTTAATTAATTTCCAATTGATTTTGTTTTTCATTTCAATGTACTTATTTATGTTTGGGCAACAGGAAGTGTATTATATTACGCACCGGTAATATTTATACTTGCTGTTACCCAAATGGTGCGTAATATAATACGTAATATTTATACTTCCTGTTGTCCAAATGGTGCGTAATATAATACATAATATTTATACTTCCTGTTGTCTAAATTGTGCGTAATATAATACGTAATATTTATACTTGCTGTTACCCAAATGGTGCGTAATATAATACGTAATATTTATACTTCCTGTTGCCCAAATGGTGCGTAATATAATACGTAATATTTACACTTCATGTTGCCCAAATGTTGCGTAATATAATACGTAATATTTATACTTCACGTTGCCCAAAT
>NW_013816595.1:0-476 GCF_000517525.1 Limulus polyphemus
ATTCATTCCTTTCGTAACATTGTTGTACTCCACCTAACAATTTATATTAATTCATTCCTTTCGTAACATTGTTGTACTCCACCTAACAATTTATATTAATTCATTCCTTTCGTAACATTGTTGTACTCCACCTAACAATTTATATTAATTCATTCCTTTCGTAACATTGTTGTGCTCCACCTAACAATTTATATTGATTCATTACTTTTGTAACATTGTTGTGCTCCACCTAACAATTTATATTAATTCATTCCTTTGTAACATTGTTGTGCTCCACCTAACAATTTATATTAATTCATTCCTTTTGTAACATTGTTGTGCTCCACCTAACAATTTATATTGATTCTTTCCTTTTGTAACATTGTTGTGCTCCACCTAACAATTTATATGGATTAATTCCTTTCGTAACATTGTTGTGCTCCACCTAACAATTTATATTAATTCATTCCTTTTGGAACATTGTTGTGCTCCACCTA
>NW_013816596.1:0-864 GCF_000517525.1 Limulus polyphemus
CTGCTTTATAAAGAGATTTAGATCATTTAGTGTGTTGGGAAAATAAATGGCAGATAGGTTTTAAAATTATTAATACAAGATAATGCATGTGGGTTATCATAATTGGGATTATAAATATAACATGGATGGGAATAACCTTAACAGTGTTATAAAAGAAAGAGATCTTGGTGTAATAGTTAATCAGTCTCTAAAGACATCCAAACGATCTGTTGTTGCTAGTGGTAAGGCAAATAGGATTTTAGGTTGTATCCACAGAAATATGGAATACAAGTCTATAGAGGTTATAATTTCATTCTACATGTCACTGGTTAGGCTACATTTGGAGTATTGTTTTCAGTCTTGGGCTCCTTACCTTAGAAAGGATATTGAAATGTTGGAAAGGACTCAGAGGAGGGTTACTAGAATTGTATCTGGGATGGAGGTGTTATCATATGAGGCGAGGTTAAGATCTCTCAAATTGTTTTCTCTTGAAAAAAGAAGAGTTAGAGGGGAACTGATTGAGGTGTTTAAGATTGTAAAGGGTATTGATGGTTTTGATGCATCATATATTTTCATACCAACAGTGGGAATAATAGGACTAGGGGACACAAATATAAATCTTGGCAAGGTAGGAGTCATCTTCAGCTAAGCCTGTTTTATTTTTCTAAGAAGGTGGTTGGCCACCGGATGTTGTGAATACAATGAATTTAAACAAGTTTAAAAGAAAGTTTGATAACTACATGAATTATAAGGGTGGCTTTAAGATTTTTTAAATTTATTTATTTAAAATTTTTAGTTTAGTTTAGACGATGGGACAGCCAAGATGCACCAATAGGCCACTTGTAGTCCCTAAACATTATGTTATGTTAAACAACATCAACATTC
>NW_013816597.1:0-767 GCF_000517525.1 Limulus polyphemus
TTTATTGTACACAGTATTGTTAAATTTTGTGTCTTCTTATTGATAGTACATAGTATTGTTAAATCTTGTTATCTTATTGATAGTACACAGTATCGTTAAATCCTGTATCTTCTTATCGACAGGACACAGTATTGTTAAATCTTGTGTCTTCTTATTGACAGTACACAGTATCGTTAAATCTTGTGTCTTCTTATTGACACTACACAGTATAGTTAAATCTTCTGTCTTCTTACTGACAGTACACAGTGTTGATAAATCCTGTATCTTCTTATTGACAATACACAGTATTGTTAAATCTTGTGTCTTCTTATTGACAGTACACATTATAATAAATCCTGTATCTTCTTATTGACTGGACACAGTATTGTTAAATCTTGTGTCTTCTTATTGACAGTAGACAGTATTGATAAATGTTGTCTTCTTATTGACAGTACACAGTATTATTAAATCTTGTGTCTTCTTATTGACAGTTCACAGTATTGTTAAATCTTGCGTCTTCTTCTTACAGTAAACAATATCGTTAAATCTTGTGTCTTCTTATTGATAGTACATAGTATTGTTAATTCTTGTTTTCTTTTTGATAGTATCGTTAAATCCTGTATCTTCTTATCGACAGGACACAGTATTGTTAAATCTTGTGTCTTCTTATTGACAGTACACAGTATCGTTATATCTTGTGTCTTCTTATTGACAGTACACAGTATTGATAAATCCTGTATCTAATTATTGACAGGACACAGTATTGTTAAATCTTCTGTATTCTTATT
>NW_013816598.1:0-662 GCF_000517525.1 Limulus polyphemus
GAACAACAGTCAGTACTTACATTGCATATGCAGAACCTCACAAGAAAATAGCAGGCAGTATTGATGTTACTGACTCAGAACCTTGCACTAAAACAGCAGACAACACTTATCTTAATTACTCAGAATCTTCCGATAGAACAGCAGGCGGTATTGATGTTACTTACTCAGAACTTTGCACTTATATAACAAGCATCACTGATATTACTTACTCAGAACCTTGCAGTAGAACAGCATGCACTACTGATGTTGCTTACTCAAAACATCACCCTAAAATAGCGGGTATTACTGACCTTACCTATCTAAAACCTCACACTAGAATGCAGGCAGTACTATCGTTACTTACTCAGAACCTCACACTAAAATAGCAGGCAGTATTGATGTTACTTACTCATAACCTTGCACTATAACAGTAGGCGATAATGGTGTTACTTATGCAGAATCTCACACTAGAACAGCAGGCAGCACTGATGTTTCTTAAGTACTGCCTGCTGTTTAAGTGCAAGATCCTGAGTCGGTAACATCAGTACTACCTGCTGTACTAATGTAAGGATCTGAGGACGTAACATATATAAAACCTCACATTAGAGTAGCAGACAGCACTGATGTTACTTGCTCGTAACCCTTCACTAGAATAGCAGGCAGTAATGATGTTACTTATTCAG
>NW_013816599.1:0-841 GCF_000517525.1 Limulus polyphemus
GTGCGACAAAGATAATGGATAACTTCAGTGGATCTGGATTTCGTAAAAAATGTTGTAAAAAATTGTGAAAGAAGTAATTCAAAATTGGGAAGTACCGCGTTAAGTAATGAAGAAATAGAGAAAATAATGAAAAAAAGCTTAAGAAGCGTTTATCTTATTTATGTATTATCTAAAAAGATAAAATCACTTGAAAGTAGAATTCTTAATTTAAATAACCTACCAAGACACCACCTCTTATTTTCTGGAAGAAGAATAGTGTACTATTCAAAAGCGCTCAAATTTTGTGTCTTCTTTTGAAATACATTGCACCTTTTGTGTGTCATCCTGGGTTCTAACTTTTTATCAGAACAGATCAAATCGACCATCCAACCGAGATGTATGCAGACTACTTTAAATACTAATAAATTAATTATAATAAACACAGTTCATTTGTAAAAATCCCGAAATATCATGGGAATGGTATTTTTATTAATATTCTAAGCAAAACAAAATATAAGTGTGTTGAAGTTTTAGTTAAGAAAACAGATAAATTTATAGAAACTAAAATGAATAATATCTGCTATTTTAGATAAGAAACCCCAAGGTTTAAAAAGGGATATCTATGATTTCCTAAAAAATAATGTTTTCGTAAAACTACTTCCAATGGCAATTCATTCCATAAGCTAATCATCCTGTTACAAAAAGTTCTGTGCAATAACCTTGTGTTCACTTGTGTATCATTTTTTTATAAAGTTTTCGAAATTATTTACATAATCATTTTTAATGTTACTTTCTTCAGAGTATACTACCTTTAATGGTAATGATGTGTAGAATTATCAAATTTCTTAAATAATACGGAACT
>NW_013816600.1:0-584 GCF_000517525.1 Limulus polyphemus
GTAACTCTTCTAAGGTAAACTTATCTGTTACATTGCAAGACGATCCTGAAAAAGATTTATTTCGTCTTCAGTATTTGTGACTTGAGATCGCTGTCTACGTTTTGATCTTTTTTTAACTAGCTTTGGTTTGGTAAGAACCTGGTCAGATGTACCGAATATAAGATATATATTAGTTTTCTGATGCCTAGGCTTTTCTGGTGGTTCTGTATAACTCTGTCTTGAAATATTAGGCTCATTTGGTCTTTCCTTGCTCTGACAAGTAAATAGTTCAGGATTTGTATTTACTAGTTCTACATGATTAAGTTATTGGTCACTTTTATCAGATGTATATTCCAAGTATATATTGGGTTTTCGATTAAATGAAACGCGGAATTTGTTATCTTGTTCACTATGTAAGTATTGAAAACTATTCTTAACTGATGAGGATTTTTCACTATCTTTAAAACTGTTACACCGGTCTTTTAAATGTTTTTGATGTAATGAGGTTTTTGCATAACAACCAGAATGGGAGTGCTGCTGTAACGGTTGTTCTCTATAAAATCGTTTGAAACTAGTCGTTGATTCATTCCATCCTGGTGGATATG
>NW_013816601.1:0-478 GCF_000517525.1 Limulus polyphemus
GCATGGACCTAATGAACCTACATACCAATTCTGATGAAGATCCACCCACACCCTGCGAAGTAGTTACATGGACATACAACAGACAGATGAAGATCCATCAACAGGGGGCGAAGTAGAGGTAAAAAACGCAAAAACGCCCATAAAAACCCAAAATGCAGTACTAAAATTTTTATGTACCCTCGCATGGACCTAATGAATCTACATACCAATTCTAGTGAAGATCCACCCACACCCTGCGAAGTAGTTACATGGACATACAACAGACAGATAAAGGTCCATCTGCAGGGGGCGAAGTAGTGGTAAAAAACGCAAAATCGCCCATAAAAGCCGCAAAATGTAAAAACTGAAAATTTGAATGTATCTCCCCATGGACCCAATGAACCTCCATACCACATTTGGTGAAGATGATTGTGAAGGGAGCGAAGTAGTGGTAAAAAACGCAAAAACGCCCAAAAAAACGCAAAATGCAAAACTAAAC
>NW_013816602.1:0-476 GCF_000517525.1 Limulus polyphemus
GCCAACAGGCTTTGGCTTTATCACGGTCCAGGATATTTCAGTTGGAACAAAGTGAACAACGGAACAAATGATGCTGCTGAAGACGTGTCACCTGAAAAAGCCACTGTCGAAGAAGAAACTCTACTCGGTTTTGAAAAGGGAAACAGTGAATCCCTTCATGAAATTACTGCCACTGATGTGACAGTTACCGATAATAGGACATTTCCTGATACAGCAGATGAACCCCACGTGAAGCAGAAGCCAAGAAGACAGAGATCAGTACCGAAGAAGATACGTCACGTAAAATTAAGAGGACTTTGTTGAATTTTAGTTTTGCGTTTGCAAATTCTGTACATTTAATTAAGTTATTGTTAATTATCTATTGGTTTAATGTAAGTTGCTATTGTTCGGACGAACAATACTAAGGAAGGAGCAGTGTTACGACAGCGAAAGTCACGTGACGCTGGATCATCTGCATGCTGATATACTCATCATTG
>NW_013816603.1:0-476 GCF_000517525.1 Limulus polyphemus
ATCTATTAGTCATTGGATTGGATATTAGTCATTTAAAAGGCATGCCATATTACTCATTGGATCTGATATTAGTCATTTAAAAGTCATGCCATATTACTCATTGGATCGGATATTAGTCATTTAAAAGGCATGCCATATTAGTTATTGGATCGGATATTAGTCATTTAAAAGTCATGCCATATTACTCATTGGATCGGATATTAGTCATTTAAAAGGCATGCCATATTAGTTATTGGATCGGATATTAGTCATTTAAAAGTCATGCCATATTACTCATTGGATCGGATATTAGTCATTTAGTAGACATGCCATATTAGTTATTGGATCGTAAATTCTTCATTTAAAAGTCATGCCATATTACTCATTGGATCGGATATTAGTCATTTAGTAGACATGCCATATTAGTTATTGGATCGTAAATTCTTCATTTAAAAGGCATGCCATATTACTCATTGGATCGGATATTAGTCATTTAG
>NW_013816604.1:0-552 GCF_000517525.1 Limulus polyphemus
TAACGTAAGAACATATGAACTTTATAAATAATTAAGGTAACGTAAGAACATATGAACTTTATAAATAATTAAGGATAACGTAAGAACATATGAACTTTATAAATAATTAAGGTAACGTAAGAACATATGAACTTTATAAATAATTAAGATAAAATAAGAACATTATAGATGTTTTTTCTTTAGTGATTTCAGCAAATCAGTTTATACCCGATCAGACAATAAATAAGTTAATGCGTTTTAGTTGAGACAGAAACTGAATGAAATTAACACTCGATCTCAGATATTAAGTGAACAGGAAAATATTATAAGCTAATGCACCGAATATTAAATTGTTATTAAAATTTTATTATTCAATATCACATATGAAATAATTTCTAGTGAGTTCAAAAGAAGAAAATCTGGTTTTAAAAACTTCATTTCATTAAAGTTTTTTTTTAAATGTCAGTTTGCTAAGTCACAACGCCACACGTTATAGTAAACAAAACCACCGTCCGGTGTTCGAAATGACATTACTAGAGAAATATTATTTTCCACAACAACGCCACACGTTAT
>NW_013816605.1:0-439 GCF_000517525.1 Limulus polyphemus
TAAAACTGCCACTATTTCATGACGATTTTAGATCTTCCAGTGTAAAATACAGACTATTTCATCTGTATTTTACATTGGAAGATCTAAAATTGTCACTATTTCATCTGTATTTTACACTGGAAGATGTAAAATTGTCACTATTTCATCTGTATTTTACACTGAAAGATCCAAAACTGCCACTATTTTATCTGTATTTTGCACTGGAAGATTTAAAATTGTCATTACTTCATCTGTATTTTACATTGGAAGATCTAAAACTGCCACTATTTCATCTGTATTTTACACTGGAAGATCTAAAATTGTCATTACTTCATCTGTAGTTTACATTGGAAGATCTAAAATTGTCATTACTTCATCTGTATTTTACATTGGAAGATCTAAAATTGTCATTACTTCATCTGTATTTTACATTGGAAGATCTAAAATTGTCATTACTTCA
>NW_013816606.1:0-477 GCF_000517525.1 Limulus polyphemus
CTCTAGTTTATCTGTTGTTGAGTGGTAACTTTCCCTGTAGTTTATCTGCTGTTAAGTAGCAGCTTTCCTTCTAGTTTATCTGCTGTTAAGTAGTAGAGTTTCCTCTAGTTTATCTGCTGTTAAGTAGTAGAGTTTCCTCTAGTTTATCTGCTGTTAAGTAGCAGCGTTTCCTCTGGTTTATCTGTTGTTGAGTGGTAACTTTCCCTGTAGTTTATCTGCTGTTAAGTAGTAGAGTTTCCTCTAGTTTATCTGCTGTTAAGTAGCAGCGTTTCCTCTAGTTTATCTGCTGTTAAGTAGCAGCGTTTCCTCTGGTTTATCTGTTGTTGAGTGGTAACTTTCCCTGTAGTTTATCTGTTGTTGAGTGGTAACTTTCCCTGTAGTTTATCTGCTGTTAAGTAGCAGCTTTCCCTCTAGTTTATCTGCTGTTAAGTAGCAGCGTTTCCTCTAGGTTATCTGTTGTTGAGTGGTAACTTTTCC
>NW_013816607.1:0-477 GCF_000517525.1 Limulus polyphemus
GCTTGTCATTGTCTGGGGCTAGTTAAGTCGATGGTTAATGTATCCTCCTTGTGTAAAAGACAATAAATCGTCCTTTAACGTATCTAATTTTTAAATTTACTAATGTTTTCCATTTGTACCTCTTGTCATTGTTGTTGATTTTCCTGTAGTTGCTGCTGACTTTCCTGCAACTGTTGGATACTTTCTTCCTGTTTCCTTTCTTGTTCTAGTTGTCACTGTTGTAGTCTCTTTTCTTTTTCCTCTCTGCTGTAATCTCTCCTCTTGTTTAATTTCTCGTTCTTCTTGTTTCTTTTCTTGTTTAATTTCTTGTTCTTCTTTTCTTTTTCCTCTAACAACTGTTGTAATTTCTCTTCTCGTTCTTCTTGTTTCTTTTGCTGTTCTTGTATTGCTGCCATCAAGTCTGCTAGGCTGTAGTTTGATTTGCCACTTCTCGTTTCCATTTTTTTTTCTGTCCCACTCTCTGACACCAATTTGTTA
>NW_013816608.1:0-476 GCF_000517525.1 Limulus polyphemus
GAATGTCCTGTCACACCATAAAGTTTCTGTATGGCTTCTGGCACTCCTTCGTGATCTAACACCTTGATGCTCACAAGGGTTTGCTGAGATGCAGAGTCTATGACAAAGTTGCACCTTTGGCCATCTAGCTTCCCTGTCACATAGACACTGTGTGTGCTTGGCATTTTACACCTAGCTGTTGGGACTTTCATGATGGGGGTTGGTGGGCGTCACTCAACACCAATCACTACTGGTCTCCTTGAGGCCGAGTTGTTGGTAATATTCTTCCTACACTGGCTCCTCAAATGTCCGTGCTTTCCACAGTTCCAACAACCTTTCTGGATACCAGCCTTTACTGCTGTATCGTCTCCCCTGTGTTGAAGTTTCCAGCATTGAGCTCTCTTGTGCACAGGTTTGTTACAGTGCCAGCAAAGTCCCTCAAACTTCTCTGAAAGCTGACCTTTACTGGCCTTGAATCCAGATGACTGTAGCAACCT
>NW_013816609.1:0-477 GCF_000517525.1 Limulus polyphemus
CTAATAGAGCAATGATCACTTGCACCCAGATGTTCTCCAGTTTCCACCCTCTCAATCATTTCTGTATTTGAAGTTAACAATAAGTCTAAAATAGAATTGTTTCTAGTTGGTTCCTTGACTAACTGGTGAAGAAAGCCATCCAGAACAGTTTCCAAAAACCTTTCTCCCTTATAGTTTAATTCTAGAATTTCCCAATCTGTATGCCTGAAATTAAAATCACCCATAATTATGACTTCATTAACAGCTGAAATCTTAATCTCACTGTAATGTTTATCACTAATTTCATCAGTATCATTTGGTGGTCTGTAACAAATTTCCACTAAAAGCATTTTCCCTTTATATCCACTAAAAGAAACCCAAATGGATTCAATCTCTTTGCTATTATCTTTGATATCCTCAACTTCAACAGGATCTAACCCCACATTTTACATATAAAGCCACTCCTCCTCTATTAAATAGCCTGTAACTCTGTGTTTC
>NW_013816610.1:0-476 GCF_000517525.1 Limulus polyphemus
TAGTGATGGTACATGACGAGACACACATTCGGTATGTAATGTTGTTTGAATACAAGAAGGGAAACAACGCCACTGTAGCCACAAAGAATATCAAACGAGTTTATGGAAATGTTTGTTTCAGCAAATTGCGTTCAGGTGACTTTAACCTTAAAAGCCGTGATGGCAGGGACCGACATGTTGGAACTTATATTGATGCTCTGAAGACGCTTGTTGAGTCTAACCCAAGACAAATGGCCCTGAAAGCGCATGTCTCTCATGAAAGAATATGTAAACATCTAAATAATATGAGAACACCCCTTAAAGAATGTGTTTGGGTGTCTCACGAACCCTCCGATGATCGTCGTTTCCAACGTGTGAACGTTGCTTCGTCTCTTCTGGCTCGTAATGTGCGTGAACCATTTTGGACAGCATTGTCATCGGTGATGAAAAATGGATTTTCTATGCGAATATTAAACGACAAAAACAATGGCTCAGTC
>NW_013816611.1:0-477 GCF_000517525.1 Limulus polyphemus
ACCATCATCAACTCCTTCAGTCACTTTGACTTCAACTTGATGACACCTGGTTAGTTCAACCTCTTTTTTAACACTTACTGGAATTCGGCCTTTGTTGTTCTCAAACATCATTTTATCAACATTAATTACACACTTCCTCGGTAGTAAGTAGTCCAACCCTAATATACTTTGTGTCTGTCCTTCATGCCCATGAGCTCGACAGTTACCCACACTGGTCCCCACAACCTTGCATAATGTCCTGCCACACCACAGAGCTTCTGTATGGCTTCTGGTACTTCTTTGTGATCTAACATCTTGACACTCACAAGGGTTTGCTGAGATATAGAATCTATGATAAAGTTGCACTTTTGGCCATCCAGCTTTCCTGTCACGTAGACACTATGTGTGCTTGGCATTTTACACTTAGCTGTTGGGACTTTCACAATTGGGGTTGGTGGGCATCCCTCAACACCAACCACTACTGGTCTCCCTAAGACT
>NW_013816612.1:0-477 GCF_000517525.1 Limulus polyphemus
CACCTGTGAAATGGCCCTGAAATTACATGTCTCGCATGAAACACTAAGTAAACATTTAAGGAATATGGAAAAACTTCATAAAGAGTGTGTTTGGGTGCCCAACGAACTCTCCGATGATCATCGTTTCCAACGTTTGAACATTGCTTCGTCTTTTCGCGTGAACCATTTTTGTACAGAGTTGTCACCGGTGATGAAAATTGGATTAGCTATGCGAATATTAAACGCCAAAAACAATGGCTCAGTCCTAGATAAAAACCACTTCCGACCACAAAACCTGGACTCCATCGGCGCTTTGCATTTGGTGGGACATCAAAGGAGGAATTAATTTAGAACTCTTCAATCCACAGCGAACTGTCAATGCAGAGATCGAAAGTCAGCAACTAGAACGTTTAAGCCAAGACCTTCATCAGAAACGCCCTTCACTCGTCAATCGGAAAAGTGTTCTTCTTCTCCACGACAATGCACGTCCACATGTGG
>NW_013816613.1:0-742 GCF_000517525.1 Limulus polyphemus
GTTCTGCTAGGAAAACAACCTCTTCCACCAATTAGGAAGCAAGCTTTATCTTGTTATAAAGGCGAAGTTCGTAAGTAGATATTTTTCTGAGAAATTTAAAACTGAGAACATTTTTTTTAAAGAAAACGGAATAGAACATGAGAGGAGTTTTGGAAAAATAATAAACTAGTTATTGATCGAGGAAGATATTTTGAAAAGCCAATGAGATATGAAAGTAACTAAATTGGCCCGGCATGGCCAGGTGGTTAGGGGTGCTCGACTCACAATCAGCTTGTCGTGGGTTCAAATCCCTGTCACACCAAACATGCTCGCCCTTTCTGCAATGGGAGCATTATAATGTGATGGTCAATCCCATTATTCTTTGGTAAAATAGTAGCCCAAGAGTTGGCGGTGGGTGGTGATAACTAGCTGCCTTCCCTCTAATCTTACACTGCTAAATTATGGACGGTTTGCGCAGATAACCCTGGCGTAGCTCTGCGCGAAATTCAAAACAAACAAACAAACAACTAAATCTTCACATTTTTCATTTTGAAGACTTTTAAAATATCATGGTTAAAAAATAAATTTTGGTATGGCTATAGAGAAATCGTATCATATGGAAATCTTTGGTCAATATGCTTCATGAAACTGCGATGAGACGTTTGTTATCAAAATAATCTATTGTGAAGATAAGAGAAATGAATTTTACTCATTGTTTTGTAGAGCGTACAACAACCACGCCACCCAGCGGTGATACTGGAAC
>NW_013816614.1:0-476 GCF_000517525.1 Limulus polyphemus
CTTTTCGACTGGTGAGATTTTCTTTTGTTTTCGTTATGTTTCCAACACGTGTGCTTATTACAAACTACCATGATGAAATGTCTTTTTACCTGCAGGCAATGTACACAGTTGGGGAAAGGTGGCCACTGTGTTGCTTAGGTTAACATTGTCATTAGCCAATACCAAACATTGTTCCTCTAACCATTAGTCAATACCAAACATTGTCATTAGCCAATACCAAACATTGTTCCTCTAACCATTAGTCAATACTAAACATTATCATTAGCCAATACCAAACATTGTTCATCTAACCATTAGCCAAACCAAACATTGTTTATCTAAATATTAGCCAATACCAAACACTGTTTATCTAACCATTAGCTAATACCAAACATTGTTCATCTAAACATTAGCCAATACCAAACATTGTCATTAGCCGATACCAAACATTGTTCATTTAACCATTATCCAATACCAAATATTGTTTAACTAACTAT
>NW_013816615.1:0-477 GCF_000517525.1 Limulus polyphemus
ACCCATCCCAAAGGTCAACCACCCTGTTAGAAAAATGAAATTCTCTTAGCTGAAGATGACTCCTATCTTGCCAAAATTTATATTTGTGTCCCCTAGTCTTACTATTCTCACTGTTAAAGATGAAAAAAGATGATGCAACAACACTTTCAATTCCCTATACAATCTTAAACACCTCAACCAGTTCCCCCTCTAACACTTGTTTTTTTCAAAAGAAAACAATTTGAGAGATTTCAACCTCTCCTTGTATGACAACCCCTCCATACTAGCCATCATTCTAGTAACCCTCCTCTGAACCCTTTCCACCAATTCAATGTCTTTCCTAAGGTAAGAAGCCCAAGACTGAACACAATATTCCAAATGTGGCTCATATATATGACATTTAACTTCCTTAAAAACCCTTGGGAAATATTATCTGGCCCAGGGCCTCATCATTTTTTAAACTTCCTAATTTGTTCTTTACCAGCTCTGAATTAATGC
>NW_013816616.1:0-473 GCF_000517525.1 Limulus polyphemus
TGTTGCTTCATCTGTTCTGGCGCGTAATGCGCGTGAACCATTTTTGGACAGAATTGTCACCGGCGATGAAAAATGGATTAAACGCTAGAAACAATGGCTCAGTCCTAGACAAATACCACTTCCGACCCAAAAACCTAGACTCCATACGCAGAAAGTGATACTTTGCATTTTGTGGGACATCAAATGAACTCCTCAGTCCACAGCGAATTATTAATGCAGAGATCTCTAGTTAGCAACTGGAACTTTTAAATCAAGCCCTTCATCAGAAACGCCTTTCACTCGTCAGTCGAAAGGTGTTCTTCTTCTCCACGACAATGCATGTCCACATGTTGCACGTTTGGAAAGTGTTAAAAGAGGACATCGACACGTTTTTTTTTGTTTTTTGTTGTTTTTTTGCTTCAAAGCCAAGTGATTTATTTAATCCGGGCATTAACAACCTTATTGTACGATATAAAAGCATCATAGTTAAGGAT
>NW_013816617.1:0-476 GCF_000517525.1 Limulus polyphemus
ATCATCTCCCGTCGTGTTAGTCCAGAAGTAGGATGGGACCCAATGTTGCTGTGTGGACTTCAGAGCTCTTAACAGTATAACGAAAAATACTCATACGCACTGCCAAGAATGTATGATACTCTTAATGTCCTAAGTGGAGCCAGGTGGTTTTCAACTCTGGACTTAAAGTGAAGTTTCCATCAAGTAAAAATGGCTGAAGCAGATAAACCTAAGACTGCATTTAATTATGGCAAAGGTCTCTGGCTATACAGTGTGATGCCATTCGGGCTTAGCAATGCTCCAGCAACATTTGAGAGGTTGATGGAAAGAGTATTGGAAGGCCTACAATGGAGGATAGCCCTAGTGTACCTGGATGATGTCATTGTATTCGCATCAACTTTTGATGAGGAAATGTCCCGGCAAGAGGAAGTATTCAAGTGTTTGAAAGCAGCAAACCTCCAACTCCATCCAAAGAAATACCACTGTTTTACTTAGGT
>NW_013816618.1:0-477 GCF_000517525.1 Limulus polyphemus
AGTTATTACAGTAAGATATGTTTAAAACTATAGTTATTACAGTAAGATATGTTTCAAAACTATAGTTATTACAGTAAGATATGTTTCACAACTATAGTTATTACAGTAAGATATGTTTCACAACTATAGTTATTACAGTAAGATATGTTTAAAAACTATAGTTATTACAGTAAGATATGTTTAAAAACTACAGTTATTACAGTAAGATATGTTTCACAACTATAGTTATTACAGTAAGATATGTTTCACAACTACAGTTATTACAGTAAGACATGTCTCACAACTACAGTTATTACAGTAAGTTTTGTTTCACAACTATAGTTATTACAGTAAGATATGTTTCACAACTATAGTTATTACAGTAAGATATGTTTCACAACTATAGTTATTACAGTAAGGTATGTTTCACAACTACAGTTATTACAGTAAGATATGTTTAAAAACTACAGTTATTACAGTAAGACATGTCTCACAACT
>NW_013816619.1:0-477 GCF_000517525.1 Limulus polyphemus
GTTTATTGAAAAGACGGGTCTTCAGTTCAGTATGCTGAAAAGATTACTCTTCAGCAATGTCTGTTGTAAAGATTAATCTTCAGTATTGCTTATAGTAAAAACAAGTCTTCTGCACTGTCTATTGTAAAGATTGGTTTTCGGTACTGACTATTGTAAAGATTAGTTTTCAATGCTGACTATTGTAAAGATTATATTTCAGCACGGTCTATTATAAAGATTGGTTTTCAGCATTGTCTAATGTAAAAAAAAGTCTTCAGCTATTTCTACTGTAAATATGAGTCTTCAGCAGTTTCTATTGTAAAGATGAGTTTTCACCACTGTCTATTGTAAAGATGAGGCTTCAGCACTGTCTAATGTAAATATGAGTCTTCAGCACTGTCTATTGTAAAGATGAGTTTTCACCACTGTCTGTTGTAAAGATGAGGCTTCAGCACTGTCTATTGTAAATATGAGTCTTCAGCACTGTCTATTGTAAAT
>NW_013816620.1:0-477 GCF_000517525.1 Limulus polyphemus
GAATAATGTGTTCCAAAAACGGCTTTCATATGCTGCTTAGCAATAAAATTATAACCTAATCTTTATGCTGAAAGTATAAAGTGAAATGTATAAACTACAAAATTGAAATATATCTATATATATTTGTCGTTTTCTAATTTAGAGGCTTCGTTAATTAATGAGTTTTTTGTTTGTTTTTATTATTTAAGTTTAAAATCGGAGGATAATTCAGAGGAAAGATTACCTTTATAAACAGGCCACATCCTGTAAAGGAGCAACAAAAGTATATAGGTTCTACTTTTATGCTAATCATCATCCCCCAAAAGTCTTGGGAAGCACGAAGCAATACAATGGGTTTTCTATGCTGTGCCTACGTGGGTATCAAAACTCAATTTTTAGCGTTATAAGACTGGAGACTTACCACTGAACCAGTGGAGGCGCTTGGGGAGGGGAAAAAGAGGCTGACCTCTCGTGGACCCCCAATTCAGCTGGAGACCA
>NW_013816621.1:0-477 GCF_000517525.1 Limulus polyphemus
ACTTCACCCACAGTCTAGATGGGATGGTAGAAAAGTACAACTGGACACTGGGACAGGAATTGGCAAAGTTTTGTAATAGTCGCCAAGATGACTGGGATGTCTTACTTCCTCCACTGTTGATGGCCTATAGGATAGCAGAGCATGAAGCCACTGTATACACTCCAGCAAAGTTGATGTTTGGTCGGGAACTTCGGTTGCCAGTGGATCTGTTAACAGGACGCCAACCTTATGAAGAGTTGCCTGAGAATGTGTGAGAGTTTGTGAAAGTGTTATCGGAAAGAATGAATGATATTCACCATCAAGTGCGTTCAAACTTGAAAACGTCTGCTAATTCGATGAAGTTAACTTATGATAAGAGATCTACTGAAGTCAGCTTTGTACCAGGAGACAAGGTATGGTTGTATAATCCCAGGAAGACCAAAGGGAAGTCTCTTAAGTTGTCTTCGCCATGGGAAGGCCCATATGACATAGTGGATC
>NW_013816622.1:0-477 GCF_000517525.1 Limulus polyphemus
GTCCCAGTGTCCAGTTGTACTTTTCTACCATCCCATCAGACTGTGGGTGCAGTGACGTTGTCCTGGTCTTTCGGATGCCAAACAACTTGCATCATTCTTGGAACACAGCTGATTCAAAGTTACGGCCTTGATCTGAATGCAGTTCATATGGCATACCAAATGTGAAGAAGAAATCACTAATAGCCGAAGCTACAGTTGTAGCTTCCTGATTTAGTATTGCATATGCCTCAGGCCACTTGGTGAGATAATCCATCACCACACAAATGTACTTGTTTCCAGCACGAGTTTGGGGCAGAGGACCAGCAATGTTGACGGCTACTCTTTCCATTAGTGCACCAACTTGATATAACTTCATTGGAGCACGTCCCTTATGCTTGGGTCCCCTTTTAGCACAACATGTACTACATGTTCTGCACCATTCTTCCACATGAGGTCGTCACTTTCTCATCTGCAGTTTCCCATCTCTGGAGGAGAATA
>NW_013816623.1:0-477 GCF_000517525.1 Limulus polyphemus
CAAGGAGAATAGCTCCAGCAAAGCGACAAGAAATAGAGAAAGTCATGGACGGTCTAATTAAGGAAGGGATAGTCGAGAAGTCAGATAGTCCCTGGTCAGCTCCTGTCGTAATAGTCTAGAAGAAGGATGGGACCCAACGTTGCTGTGTGGACTTCAGGGCTCTTAACAGCATAACCAAAAAAGACTCATACCCACTGCCAAGAATTGATGATACTCTTGATGCCCTAAGTGGAGCCAGGTGGTTTTCAATTCTGGACTTAAAGTCAGGTTTCCATCAGGTAAAAGTGGCTGAAGCAGATAGACCCAAGACAGCATTTAGTTATGGTCAAGGTCTCTGGCAATACCGAGTGATGCCATTCGGGGTCAGTAATGCTCCAGCAACATTTGAGAGGCTGATGGAACGAGTGTTGGAAGGCCTACAATGGAGGATAGCCCTAGTGTACCTGGACGATGTCATTGTATTTGTAACTACTTTTG
>NW_013816624.1:0-477 GCF_000517525.1 Limulus polyphemus
TTACTCATGACCTACACACATTGTTCCGTCACGTTGTCACCCTCTTATATATATACCAGACTACCTATCTAGTAAATGCTAGGGCATTCATGAAGGAACAAGATAGTTCTAGAAACGTGGTGCCACACTAGTCATGTGACTTCGCTGATGCAACACTGCCCCCTCCTTAGTATTGTTCGTCCCGAACAATACCCACATACAATAAATCAATAACAATTAACAATAACTTAATTAAATGTACAGAATTACAAACACAAAATTACAATTCAACAAAGTCTCTTAATTTTACGGGACGTATCTTCTTCCGTACTGGTCTCCATCTTGTTGGCTTCTGCTTCACGTGGGGTTCATCTCCTTCATCAGGAAATGTCCTATCGTCGGTAACAGTCACATCAGTGGTAGTAACTTCATCAAGAGCTTCACCGTTTCCCTTCTCAAAACTGAGTAGAGTTTCTTCTTCGAAGGTGGCACGTCTTC
>NW_013816625.1:0-703 GCF_000517525.1 Limulus polyphemus
GGGTGGGTATGTAGTTAGACCCAAATACCGAACACATTACTGAGTGGGTGGGTATGTAGTTAGACCCAAATACCGAACACATTACTGAGTGGGTGGGTATGTAGTTAGACCCAAGTACCGAACACATTACTGAGTGAGTGGGTATGTAGCTGCATCACATAGATCCATACTTGAACTGAATGTGGCTGTTTGTTTGGTGAATATTGCACAAAGTACTTGAGGGCTATCTACGCGCCCCCAAGTGGCACAGCGGTATGTCTGCGGACTTGCAACGCAAGAATCAGGGTTTCAATACCCGTGGTGGGCAGAGCACAGATTGTCCATTGTGTAGCTTTGTGCACAACTACAAACAAACTCAAGCGGGCCCCCAAGTGGCACAGCGGTATGTCTGCGGACTTACAACGCTAGAAACCGCTAGCCGTCTGCGCTAGCCGTCCCTAATTTAGCAGTGTAAGACTAGAGGGAAGGCAACTAGTAATCACCACACACCACCAACTCTTGGGCTACCGTCACTTTATACCACCCCCACGGCTGAAAGGGTGAACATGTTTGGTGTGACGGGGATTCGAACCCGCGACACGCAGAGTGCGAGCCGAGCGCCCTAACAACCTAGCCATGCCAGGCCCTTAAGTGATGAAGGTAAACTTTATATCGTTTGGAGAAGAGAAAGTTTTGATAATAGAAAGAAGAAATGCAGTTATTT
>NW_013816626.1:0-474 GCF_000517525.1 Limulus polyphemus
GTAATTAATAACAAACTAATTAATAATTGATTAAAAGTTAGTTTCGTTAGCATGTTGGTTATGTTCGAAAATATTTTTCCGAAACGGAACGCGAAAAGTCAATCCTCAGATTCACAGTCCGAGTACACTAAATATTTGACTAAACCCGTCCCAATATTTATTACTCAACTGAAATGAGCAACTAATGGTTCTGTACATTTTAATTACCTAGGCCTGCGATGGTTTTATTGTCTTGGAATTTTTACATGTTCTACTGTAATTCCTGTACGCTGAATCTGAAAATATCCATTTTTCGCTATCACGTACAGACTTTTCACAAAACGTCATATATTCTTTTACATAAGCGAATCATTTTCATTGAAATCTGGTCACATTTTGATATGCCTAAAATGTTGACAACCACTGGCTATAGATTTCTCTAGACGAATCGCGACGTGAGTCTTATCGATCCTTCTGGAACCTAAACATAATAAT
>NW_013816627.1:0-848 GCF_000517525.1 Limulus polyphemus
TGTTTCATACTTGTATTATATACTTGAGCCAAACATAACAATTCATTCTAGGTTAAAATGCTGGTCATATATATAGTATATACTCCTATCAATTCAACAAACAACAACAAGAGCTCTTTGTTACTTTTAGAGCGTTTCCATATCAACTTTCACGTTTTATTCTTGGTAATAGTGTTTCATACTTGTATTATGTACTTGAGCCAAAAATAATAATTCATTCTAGGTTAAAATGCTCGTCATATATGTAGAGTATACTCCTATCAATTATTACTATTTATTCCTTTAACAGTACTGCCGCATCATCGAAAATGACATAGGGGTTAATAATTTTAAATGAAATAATGCAATGCAAGGGCAGACTTTAAAAATGTTTTTCATATGATGTTCACATACGTTTTTAAATGTTTTTCAGGTCTTTCAAATGGCTTGTTTTGTTTGTTTGTTGAATGTCACTCAAAAACATTCAAGATGTGCGCAATATAAATTGAATATAGAAGTGATAGACTAGAAGCAAGGCAGCTTGTCAACACCAAAACAGCCAGCTCTTGGACTACTCTTTGTCAACGAAAAGCGAGACTGACTGTCACATTTTATCTTCCTCCCTCCCCCACAACTGAAATGACAAACATGTTCAGTTAAGATTCGATCCCGCAACCCACATATTGATAGTCGAGCGCCCTAACTACCAAACTATTTCAAGTGCATGAAACCGATATCAAAACTTTCATAATATTCGATATTCCCCCATTCTTACAGCTATTACTCTGTAAAAAATGTCACTGTTAATTTACAGTAAGAAGACTGGTGACCGAACTGCCAAACCTTTTACTGTAATATTAATTGTTTTG
>NW_013816628.1:0-477 GCF_000517525.1 Limulus polyphemus
GAAGAAAATAAAATAGGCTAGTATACAAACTCACAATGATTAGAAGTCGTCAACACAAGATGTCTCCAGAAGAAAATAAAATAGGCTAGTATACAAACTCAAAATGATTAGAAGACTTCAACACAAAATGGCTCCAGAAGAAAATAAAAGAGGGTAGTGGACAATTTCACAATGATTAGAAGTCGTCAACACAAAATGGCTCCAGAAGAAAATAAAATAGGCTGGTAGACAAACTCACAATGATTAGAAGTCGTCAAACACAAAATGGCTCCAGAAGAAAATAAAATAGGCTAGTAGACAAACTCACAGTGATTAGAAGTCGTCAACACAAAATGGCTCTAGAAGAAAATAAAATAGGCTAGTGGACAAACTCACAATGATTAGAAGTCGTCAACACAAAATGGCTCCAGAAGAAAATAAAATAGGCTGGTAGACAAACTCAAAATGATTAGAAGACTTCAACACAAAATGGCTCCA
>NW_013816629.1:0-1140 GCF_000517525.1 Limulus polyphemus
CAACAACTCCACGAACACCTCGGTGTAACTCTAGTTTCCGAATTTGTAACCAACATACTCATCTTTAGCGTTATTTGGTACAACAACTCCACAAATACCTAGGTGTAACTCTAGTTACCGAATTTATAACCACCATACTAATCTTTAGCTTTACCTGGCACAACTACTCCATGAACACCTAGGTGTAACTATAGTTACCGAATTTATAACCACCATACTCATCGTTAGCGTTATTTGGTACAACAACTCCACGAACACCTAGGTGTAACTCTAGTTACCGAATTTCTAACCACCATACTCATATGTAGCGTTATTTGGTACAACAACTCCACGAATACCTAAGTGTAACTCTAAATTCGGTAAAAGTAAAGCAAAAGATGAGTATGGTGGTTATAAATTCTGTAACTAGAGTTACACCTAGGTGTTCATTGGTAACTAGAGTTACACCTAGGTGTTCGTGGAGTTGTTGTACCAAATAACGCTAAAGATGAGTATGGGGGTAAAAAATTCGGTAACCAGAGTTAAACCTACGTGTTCATAAAGTAATTGATCAAAGTAAGGCTAAAGATGAGTATGGTGGTTATAAAATCAGAAACTAGAGTTACACCTATGTGTTCATAGAGTAGTTGTACCAAGTAAGGCTAAATATGAATATGGTGGTTATAAATTCGGTAACTAGAGTTACACCTAGGTATTCGTGCAGTTTTTGTACCAAATAACGCTACAGATGAGTATGGTGGTTACAAATTCAGTAACTAGAGTTACACCTAGGTGTTCGTGGAGTTGTTGTACCAAATAACGCTAAAGATGAGTATGAAGGTTATAAATTAGGTAACTAGAGTTAAACCTACGTGTTCATGGAGTAGTTGTACCAAGTAAGGCTAAAGATGAGTATGGTGGTTATAAAGAATTTGTAACCACCATACTCATCTGTAGCGTTATTTGTTGTTGTACCCACCTAGGTGTTCGTGGATAACTATAATTACCGAATTTTTAACCACCATACTCATCTTTAGCGTTATTTGGTACAACAACTCCACGAATACCTAGGTGTAACTCTAGTTATCGAATTTATAAACATCATACTCATCTTTTGCTTTACTTGGTACAACTACACCATGAACAGATAGGTGTAACTCT
>NW_013816630.1:0-557 GCF_000517525.1 Limulus polyphemus
CCAACTCTTAGAAACTTAATAACATTGTAAGTAAGAAAACACCACCAACCACTGCCAACTCTTAGAAAGTTAATAACATTGTAAGTAGGAAATATACACTCTGGGAAAATAAGGTAAATGGTACCAATGTCAAAAAGAAAACACCACCAACCAACCACTCTTAGAAAGTTAATAACATTGTAAGTAAGAAATATACACTCTGAGAAAATAAGGTAAATGGTACCAATGTCAAAAAGAAAACACCACCAACCACTGGCAACTCTTAGAAAGTTAATAACATTGTAAGTAAGAAATATACACTCTGAAAAAATAAGGTAAATGGTACTTGTATTAGCTGTCATTAATTGAAGTTTAATGCCACATAAAAAATGCAACGCGATTAAGAGAAATCATATGAAAACCACAACCTGTGATTAGACTAGAAGGGTATCACGTGGTAACTCACTAATCAATCTCCTCTACACATAACTCGCATGACTCCGGCTAATACACACAGCTAACTAAAACGCAAAACAAAAAAGAACCCCTTTAAAATTCAATATTTCATAAATAAAAAT
>NW_013816631.1:0-494 GCF_000517525.1 Limulus polyphemus
ATAGTGTTAGAATGTAAAGTAATATATATTAAAAATGCTACAAATACAAAACAACAGCAAGAAAACAAAACAAAAGAACACACACATACGCGCGCAGTACAGCTTACAGGAAAGAAGCCAAAAAATGTACACGTTTTATTTTAAACAACCGTTTATATACATGTATGTTCTTCTCAATTTGTCAAGGAAAATAGCACATCCATACGAGAGTAATAGTGGAAAATTTCGAGAATCTAAAATTCGATAAGTTTTTCAACTATTATTTACATATTAGTGACAATTTTCATTTAAATTCGTGCAGCCAATTTTAAGATTCTCCAACCCTCTTGAAAGACCGTTTTTCCAGAGAAACGTTTGGTACATTAACGTGTCTGGTAGTGTTAATCTTAAAAATGTCCTTAAAGAACATACATCTACAAGTCCAACTAATATGTGAATGGTAATTATAGTTTTTCTTCATAGGGCTTCAATTTCAAGTAAATATAAAACGGAAA
>NW_013816632.1:0-474 GCF_000517525.1 Limulus polyphemus
ATCATATTTTCTTTTACATAAATGAATCATTTTACTAAGCTTAAAATGTTGTCAACCACTGGCTAAAGATTTCTCTAGATCAATCGCGACGTGAGAGTCTTATCGATCGTTCTAGAAAAACACACCGCAAGTATATAAACGGTTAACAGGCCGCATAACGTGCCATTTATGGATAGTAATAATTATTAGCTCTGCTGGTATGATATGAACTGTTAGCGTTTTTTTTACTTTTCATTGTCTTCTTCTGGATCTTTCAATTTTCGGTTATTGTATACATCACTTTTTTTTTTGAAATTTTTTCGCGTAGTTTTTCAAAGATTGATAGACCAGATAAGTGTTTTGAAAATTGTGTTCCATAGATTTCTACTAAAAAGTCAATTTTTTATATATTGTTTTCCAAATACTCCTACATTACACAAAGTGTTTCTGGTTTTGTTTCCAAAGACTCCTACCTCAACAAATATCACAAGCCTG
>NW_013816633.1:0-969 GCF_000517525.1 Limulus polyphemus
AAGCAATTAGCGTAAATAATGATGCTTGATACGACTGTACTGAGTTCATGCTGGTGATGACTAGTAACTGTTAATCTAGTTTTCATAGTGTTACTTTAAAGGAAGTTATCAACACTGTTTTAGAGAGGAAAACTATCATCATATATTTTAAAGAATCTGGTTGGTTCTGTAAAGTATAGGTCTGTTTCAAATATTAGGGTTGTGATCCTAAAGCTAATGTTGATTACTATCGAGTGTCACTTTCTTACTTGCTGTGGTTTGTTGATGTGTATTGACAAAAAGTTATGATATCTAATCAAAAACACCTTAGGTGTGCAAAAGAAAAAAAAAGTGAAGCGAAAAAGGATTGAACTTGCGATTTAAAGGAAAGAAGTCAAAATTGGCGGCCAAACTGGTAGTTACACTTATAGCATTGATAAGAATTTTACAGGAAATATTCATTCGTTAGTTAGTTAGGCCGCATATTTTGTTTCACCCGCCATCATGTCCCAAGTTGAACAAAGAACTCGGCCTGGCTAACTAATGAATGAATATTTGCTGTAAATTTCTTTTTCAATGCTATAAGTACAGTTACTAGTTTGGCCGCCAATTTTGACTTCATTCCTTTAAGTCGCACGTTCAATCCCTTTTTTGTCCGCACCTTTTTTTTTCACACCTAAGTTGTGTCTGATTCGATACATGTAGTAGTTTGATTCGTTAAAAGGTGTCTTACTGGGAGTAGGCTTGGGAGGCTAATTTTTTAGTTCAGGTGGTAGAACACTCGGCTAGTACGTAAGATGTACATTAAATAGTTAACTGAATTAAACTTTATTTAAGATTAAAATATCCAAATAATAATTAAGGGAACCTAGGTATTATTAAGACATAGGGTAACGAGAAAAGTAAATTTCAACGTCTGGTTTAATGGAAAAAAGATATTGGAAACCTAAAGTTACGTGCTAGAAGTGCTCTTACAAATGAAAAGTTTGT
>NW_013816634.1:0-1093 GCF_000517525.1 Limulus polyphemus
CCTTAACCACCTGGCCATGCCGGGCCTCTGAATTTCTGAAAACAACGCAGTATGACCTCACATCAACTCATTAACTGCTTCCAAGTACTTATTTCTTTTTCTAGCTAAGAGCGTGTGCCTTAAACGCCGGAGAATTAAGCCTTCAATTAGACGTCTCTGTTAACCTATTTATTCATCTGAACACTGTGGTGTCAGATCACTAGCTATTACGTTCACATGTAATGACAAATTCCGCGATATGTAAAACATACTTCAAGTTATAGATGATATAATATCTGCAACAGGGTAACGGTTTATCGATGGTTTCACACCATACAAAAACAGTTACATTACAGGTAGCAAGTCTCTAGCTCATAGACACAACAAACAATAAAACATCAAAGGTTACCACCAGTCACTTGGTAATGAATTTCAAACAACATGATATTAGTTCATTGAGTGTTTTCAGTTTCTAAAACATTCGATAACATATCAGCTCACTGATCAACGTCAAACTTAAGCAAATAACAGTTCACATGAAAATGGTCTATTCATCATAATGCATGTCATCAGATCAAATTATATTACTTTGGTCTATAAGGCATAATATAACAGATTATTGTTTGGTAGCCTGTAGTATAATATGAAAACTGAGATTACCAAACAATGTTTCATTCTACACTCTTCCATCACCATCAAATAAAAACCAAGCTTTCGAGAGTAAATAGTAAAACATACGGTGTGGATGGCATTAGGTTACTAGATAGCACCAAATTTTAACATAACTTTACACTACTAGATATCACCAATATTTAATAAAAAGAACTTTACATTACTAGGTAACACCAAGTTTTAACATAACTTTACACTACTAGATATCACCAATATTTAATAAAAAGAACTTTACATTACTAGGTAACACCAAGTTTAACAAAAGTACGTTACATTACCAGATAGCACCAAGTTTTAACAGAAGAACGTTACATTACCAGGTGGCACCAAGTTTTAACATAACTTTACACTACTAGATATCACCAATATTTAATAAAAAGAACTTTACATTACTAGGTAACACCAAGTTTAACAAAAGTACGTTACATTACCAGATAGCACC
>NW_013816635.1:0-477 GCF_000517525.1 Limulus polyphemus
TTACCAATGTCTTAAAGTGTTATATTATGTGAAAAAAGACACTATTACCACTGTTACAAAGTGTAATATTCTGTAAAAAAAGACACTATTACCACTATCACAAAGTGTTATACTCTGTAAGAAAAAACGTTACTACCAATGTCACAAAGTGTTATACTCTGTAAAAAAGACGCTATTACCAGTGTTACAATGTGTTATATTCTGTAAGAAAAGACGCTATTACCAGTGTTACAGTGTGTTATATTCTGTAATAAAGGAAGTTGTTACCGGTTTCACAAAGTGTTATATTCTGTAAGAGATGACACTATTACCAGTGTTACAAAGTGTTATACTCTGTACGAAAAGACGTTACTAACACTGTCACAAAGTGTTATATTCTGTAATAAAGGACGTTGTTACCGGTTTCACAAAATGTTATATTCTGTTACAGATGACACTATTGCCGGTGTCGCAATTTTATATTCAATAAGAGAAGGC
>NW_013816636.1:0-475 GCF_000517525.1 Limulus polyphemus
GCCTTTCTGGGTAGCAGCCTTTCCTGCTGTATCATCTCCCCTGTGTTGAAGTTGCCAGCAATGAGCTCTCTTGTGCCCAGGTTTGTTACAGTGCCAGCAAAGTCCCTCAAACCTCTCTGAAAGCCGACCTTTTCTGGCCTTGAATCCAGATGACTGTACCAGCCTTGGTACATCTGTGCTGGACTTAACGTAGGATTCAAATTCGAGAGCTCTAGCCAATGCATCCTGCATGGTAGAGGGGTGTGCTTGCTTCACTTGTATCTTAAGTTGTGGACTGTCCAAGGCATCTACGAACTGATCCCTCAGCAACAACTTGAGGAGATTGGGTGGTGCAGTTGGGTAGGCCTTGTGTGCCATGCTTTCCAAGTCCTGTGCCAGTTCTTGCAGGCTCTCCCCTTTAGCACGGACTCTCGTCCTAAACCTAGCCCTGTAGACTTCCGACTGATTTTGGGTTCCGTGCCTGAGTTCTAGAGCC
>NW_013816637.1:0-474 GCF_000517525.1 Limulus polyphemus
GTTCATGTAGTAGTTGTGCCAAGTAAAGCTAAAGATGAGTATGGTGGTTATAAATTCGGTAACTAGAGTTACACTTAGGTATTCGTGGAGTTATTGTACCAAATAACGCTAACGATGAGGATGGTGGTTACAAATTCGGTAACTAGAGTTACACCTAGGTGTTCGTGGAGTTGTTGTACCAAATAACGCTAAAGATGAGTATGGTGTTATAAATTCGGTAACTAGAGTTAAACCTAAGTGTTGCTGGAGTAGTTGTACCACGTAAGGCTAAAGATGAGTATGGTGGTTATAAATTCCGTAATTAGAGTTACATCTATGTATTCGTGGAGTTGTTGTACCAAATAACGCTAAATAGGGGATGGTGGTTATATATTCGGTAACTAGAGATACACCTAGGTGTTTATGGAGAAGTTGTACCAAGTAAGGCTACAGATGAATATGGTGGTTATAAATACTGTAACTAGAGCAAACCTA
>NW_013816638.1:0-477 GCF_000517525.1 Limulus polyphemus
TCACAAAGGAGTACCAGAAGCCATAGAGAAGCTTTATGGTGTGACATTCTACAAGGTTGTGGGGACCAGTGTGGGTGACTATTGAGCTCATGGGCATAAAGGACAGAGAGAAAGTATACTTGGCTGACATTGAAGACGAATGCATATTAGGATTGGACTATCTAGTACCAAGGAAGTTTGTAATTGATTTTGATAAAATGACATTTGGGAATAACAAAGGCCAAGTCCCGGTAACTGTTAAAAGAGAGGTTGAACTAATTAGGTGCCATCAAGGTGATGTCAAAGTGACTGAAGAAGTTGATGATGATGAAGTGGAACCAAATATAGATATCAAAGCAGAACAGGAGAAAGATCAAGATTTGAAGTCAATGATTGATTTTCTAAAGGCAAGTGTTTCGCACCCTGCTTGGGAGAAGGTGTCTAGTCTTAGCCCCGTGACAAAGCACTATTGGGTGCAATGGGACCAGTTAAAGCTTC
>NW_013816639.1:0-477 GCF_000517525.1 Limulus polyphemus
TAAAAGAAACAAGAAGAGAGAAAACAACAACTACTGGAGGAGAAAGAAAATAAACAAGAAGAGAGACTACAACAGTGGCAAGAAGAACAAATGGAAAACATTAGTAAATTTAAAAGCAAATTAGATACGTTAAAGGGAAGTCTTCTAAGTTGTCTTCTCCATGGGAAGGCCCATACGACATAATGGATCGTCTCTCAGACGTGACTTTCCGGATAAAATGTGGTCGGCGAGGTAAGCCAAAAGTGGTGCATGCCAACAGGCTTTGGCGTTATCACGGTCCAGAACATTTCAGTTGGGACGAAGTGGACAACAGAACAAATGACGCTACCGAAGACGTGCCACCTGAAGAAGCCACCGTCGAAGAAGAAACTCTACTCAGTTTTGAGAAGGGAAACGGTGAAGCTCTTGGTGAAGTTACTACCACTGATGTGACTGTTACCGATGATGGGACATTTACTGATGAAGCAGATGAACCCC
>NW_013816640.1:0-624 GCF_000517525.1 Limulus polyphemus
CTCTCGGAATCTCACCAGTAAACAAAAACGTTTCCAATTTGTATGTGTGTGTGTGTCGGTGTGATTAAAAACTTTCAAAAGTTTGTTTGTTTGTAGTTAACATACAATGGGCTATCTGTGCTCTGCCCACCACGAGTATCGAAACCCAGTTCCGAGCAGTGCAAGTCCGTATAGATTCTGCTGTGCCACTGGGGGGACTCTTTCAAAAGAAACGTGATAATTGAATTTCTGGTTTATATAACGTTAACCATCATGTACTGGTCTAGTTTTTAACCTCAGATTTTCCCAGAAAGTCTATACAAACCTTCTATAATTTAAAAGAAATAAGTTGTTTGTCCATTAACTCCTCCTAGGATTTTACATCTGAACCTGTCAAATATGGATTAATTAACTAGAAATTATTAGGGATACGTCAAGAAGTTATTTTTATTTTAAAATCCATAGATTTCGTAACTCCAGTTATATAGATTAGTTAGTGGGATGGCCGCTAGGGGTAATGATGATATTTGTCCTGTTTCCCCGTTTATTACGTGGGGTATACATACAGTTTATGTACTTTCAAACCATTACTGACATATTTAGGACAAAAACACAAACATTATACAGTTATACAGATTAGTTAGT
>NW_013816641.1:0-477 GCF_000517525.1 Limulus polyphemus
GAATGGCCTGAAGAATGTAGGTTAAGTGATAAGTTAGCTCTGGTTACTTAAACATAACACTCCACAAATGGCCTGAAGAATGTAGGTTAAGTGGTAAGTTAGCTGTGATTACTTAATTATAACACTTCATGAATGGCCTGAAGAATGTAGGTTAGGTGGTAAGTTAGCTCTGGTTACTGAATTATAACACTCCATGAATGGCCTGAAGAATGTAGGTTAAGTGGTAAGTTAGCTCTGGTTACGGAATTATAACAGAAACTGCATCAACAGACATGGATTAAACAATATATCAGGTGTTAAGTGTCAAGTTTATTATTTTGTTTAACAAACAAGCTATATTCCGAAGAAGTATTTACTAAAAATATAGCCATAGGTTTAAACCTGTCGTACAATTGTTGTTTGAAGTTAATCACACAGCTACACAATGGGCTATAATGTGCTCTGCCCATCACGGGTATCGAAACCCAGATTCTACAT
>NW_013816642.1:0-474 GCF_000517525.1 Limulus polyphemus
TCCTGGTGACATGGTCTTGGTATTGTTACCCACTATGGGACATTCACTCAAAGCTAGGTATCATGGTTCCTATGAGGTTGATTGGAAAGGTAATGATACGGATTATGTTGTAAAAACACCTGATCGTCGAAAGGCTACCCAGCTGTGTCATATTAATTTGTTGAAATCCTATCACATCCGAGATGCATCCGAAAATATTTTAAATGCTGAGTGTTCTCCTGATACTGATGACAATTGCTTTGACTCAGACACCCGTAAATATTGAAGACGAATGGAACATCAAACTGAGTAATTCTGACATTCTGGCCAATCTTGATTCAAAACTCGATCACTTGCCTCCTGAAGAGAAAAATCAATTTACTAGTTTATTGACTAAATACGAATGTATATTTCCAGACGTTCCTAATCAAATCAACATTGTTTTTCATGATGTATATATATATATATAGGTGATGCTTCTCCTGTGAAACAACA
>NW_013816643.1:0-476 GCF_000517525.1 Limulus polyphemus
TATCGTTTGGTAATCTCTTCTAACAGGATGTATCAAGTAACAAGGGGTCAGGCTCAGGTGGTATTTATTGAAACCACCTGTACTATAAACTGTTACATACATTTGTTAGTAGTGGCAATTCGTTTTGTCTCTATTCTGAAACAACATACACGGACATATGTTTAAATAAACTTGTTTGAAAGTTCAAAGAAATGATATTCAAGTATCGAAAAGCTTTCTTACTATCATATCTACAGTAACGTTCAAATGCGCACGCGCGAACGAGAGTGACCACCAAAAAAGGGGTGAGATAGTTTACGGAACAACGTACAAAGTTCACGCTGCTGACCCCACGGTTTATTCGGCACAATAAACACAAAAGTACGACTGCAATGAAACATAAACATAAATTTGAAATAAAATATATTTATGAAACAAAATTAATATGTTTTTATGTACATATATAAACATGAAATCCTAGTTAAAAATGAAAAATT
>NW_013816644.1:0-477 GCF_000517525.1 Limulus polyphemus
CTGGTAAGGCATAATTAATTAATCTCATTTACCGATTGATATGTCGCGTTCCTGGTAAGGCATAATTAATTAAACACATTTACCGATTGATATGTCGCGTTCCTGGTAAGGCATAATTAATTAAACTCATTTACCGATTGATATGTCGCGTTCCCGGTAAGGCATAATTAATTAAACACATTTACCGATTGATATGTCGCGTTCTTGTTAAGGCATAATTAATTAAACTCATTTACCGATTGATATGTCGCGTTCCTTGTAAGGCATAATTAATTAAACTCATTTACCGATTAATATGTCGCGTTCCTGGTAAGGCATACTTAATTTGAAAAATATTGATATGTCGCGTTCCTGGTAAGGCATAATTAATTTGAAAAATATTGATATGTCGCGTTCCTGGTAAGGCATAATTAATTAGAAAAATATTGATATGTCGCGTTCCTGGTAAGGCATAATTAATTTGAAAAATATTGATAT
>NW_013816645.1:0-478 GCF_000517525.1 Limulus polyphemus
GCGCGAACGGTAGAGTGAATGATTTTTTGACTGTGAAAGTAAGCAAATAAACAAACAAACAATCTCAGAGTTTTAGTAGTATATAGATTTATTGTGTTTCATGTTACATACAAATCGTAAACATGAAACTGAGGTACAAGCTAGGCCAAAAAAATGTTGTGTATAATAAACGTGTTCTATCGTTCGGCGGCGGGTTCTTTTAGGTTACTTGGTAAAAATAGGAAGTCTAGTCCACCCAACAAATTAATTTATTTCTTCTGATTTTCTATAACATTTCTCAACTAGATTCACTTGTGAGTTGTAGGCCTAATTACACTATATAACATTTCTGAACTAGATTCACTTGTGAGTTGTAGGCCTAATTACATTATATAACATTTCTGAACTAGATTCACTTGTGAGTTGGTAGGCCTAATTACACTCTATAACATTTCTCAACTAGATTCACTTGTGAGTTGTAGGCCTAATTACACTATAT
>NW_013816646.1:0-477 GCF_000517525.1 Limulus polyphemus
CTAAACTAGACCTTAGATTTGAGTGCATAGATTGAGAGCACTTTGTATTGAATCAATCCAGATCTAGATATAACCCTGCCTCATCAACTCTAGATTTATTAGGCCTAACTTTTAGAACAAATGTTACATCTAGATCTATTAACTTAGTCATTAGATCTGTCCCAGTGCAATGCCTAGTTTAATAGTTAGTATAAGTCTAAGTATGCCTACAATATAGGCTACAATCTGTATGATGATAGACTTAGGGTCTAGAAATAAAGTTATAACTACAATTATACCTAAAGTCTAGTACATTGGTTGGTGTAAGACATGATTTATAATCAACCTATATAATTACAAACCACTACATTAGGCCTATAATGTTTACTAGATCTAGATCTTGCCTGTTGCATATATTTCCAATCTTGCACACCAGTTAATATGTTACATCAATCTCGTATTTTCTTGTTGTTAAACATACTGTTACGACAGCGGAAG
>NW_013816647.1:0-477 GCF_000517525.1 Limulus polyphemus
ATTAATTCGGTAACTAGAGTTACACCAATGTGTTCATGGAGTAGTTGTACCAAGTTAAGGCTAAAGATGAGTATGGTGGTTTTAAATTCGTTAACTATAGTTACACCTAGGTGTTCATGTAGTAGTTGTGCCAAGTAAAGCTAAAGATTAGTATGGTGGTTATAAATTCGGTAACTAGAGTTACACCTAGGTGTTCGTGGAGTTGGTGTACCAAATAATGCTAAGGTTGAGTATGGTTTGTCATAAATTCGTTAACTATAGTTACACCTAGGTGTTCATGTAGTAGTTGTGCCAAGTAAAGCTAAAGATGAGTATGGTGGTTATAAATTCGGTAACTAGAGTTACACTTAGGTATTCTTGGAGTTGTTGTACCAAATAACGCTACAGATGAGTATGGTGGTTACAAATTCGGTAACTATAGTTACACCTAGGTGTTCGTGTAGTAGTTGTGCCAATTAAAGCTAAAGATGAGTATTG
>NW_013816648.1:0-478 GCF_000517525.1 Limulus polyphemus
AGTCAATAAAAATTGCAGCCGAAATGAAAGGCATGAAAAAAAGAGGGGGATAGAGTGCGAGACCAAAAAGAGAGCTATTTCCAGTTTATCGTATTATACGGTGCTCTTTTCACTTTCTCAACAAATCGATTTTTCGAATAAAAAGACAATGTTCATTCCATGCATGATACCTCACAAATGATACTAGCTTTATTTTTCTGTATATGCTGTATAAGTTTGTCAGACCTGCCTCTCTTACCAGAACGTTTGTTTTTTTTGTTTTTTTTACGGTGATACTACCTATTAGAATTAAAAACTAACGATTAAGTATAACTTTTTTGTTAGTGCAATTCACTCTCTCATGAAAAACATGCAGGAGACTTAATTCGGCTTTCGGAGTTTAAGACACATACTGTCATCAACGGCGTCATTACAGAAAATATGAATTAAATGATTATTGTTTGTTTGTAATTAAGCACAAAGCTACACAATGGCTATC
>NW_013816649.1:0-475 GCF_000517525.1 Limulus polyphemus
AACAAGTTGCGAGTCATAAATTATCAGGTTTACTGTTTACAAACAATAAATACTAGGCTAAGCCTGGCCAACAAATTGGCTATGTAAAGTGTGGTTTTAGTTGCGTAAAGTTCTCGGCTATGTAAAGTGTGGTTTTACTTGCGTAAAGTCCTCCGTAATTTAACGCGATTTTAACCAAACTATATTAGAAGCTGGTGATATATTATTTTATTTATATTTTTAAAAAACTGCACTGAGACCACATATTAACCATTTAAGTATTCAGCAAGTCGTTGCACGAAACAATAGGTATCCAAAGGACATTTGATGGGGAACAAAGAATTACTTTATAGAAGTATTTTACAATTCAGTATTGTTTTCTGCAGACTTACAAACCAAGAGACCGGGTTTCGATACCCGTGGTGAGCAGACCACAGATTAGCCCATTGTGTAACTTTATCCTTAACTTTAAAAAAACATTAATATCGAATTTTTA
>NW_013816650.1:0-477 GCF_000517525.1 Limulus polyphemus
AAGAGAGTGGGATAAAAAAAATGGAAATGAGAAGCGGCAACTCAAACTACAGCTTAGCAGATTTGATGGCAGCAGTACAAGAGCAGCAAAAGAAACAAGAAGAACGAGAAAAGAAACAAGAAGAGAGATTACAACAGTTGTTGGAGGAAACAGAAAAGAAACAAGAAGAGAGATTACAACAGTTGTTGGAGGAAAAAGAAAAGAAACAAGAAGAGAGACAACAGCAGTTGCAAGAAAACCTGCAACAGTGGCAGCTCGAACAGCAAAATAAACAAGAAGATAAATTACTGCAGTTGTTGGAGGAGAAAGAACATAAACAAGAAGAGAGACTACAGCAGTGGCAACTGGAACAAGAAAGGAAACAAGAAATACAAATGGAAAACATTAGTAAATTTAAAAGCGAATTAGATACATTAAAGGATGATTTATTATCTTTTACAAAAGGAGGATAAATTAACCATCGACTTAATCACCCCC
>NW_013816651.1:0-474 GCF_000517525.1 Limulus polyphemus
GTACATTTGCTGTTATGTTAAACTTATATTGAAGTTTTTCTTCATTACCCATTCAAGCCGTCTCCCAGCATTATTAGTCTCAAAGTGGGTTCCTCGTCATCGAATATCTTGAACGTACTTAAACATATTTTCAACCCAACAGATGGCGCTAGATATTGATGGATCGACACGCGACAGTTTTTAAAGGTAAAATATATATACTTTATACAGGTATAACATAAAAAGTAAACAAACAAGAGTATTAAAAATTATGAATTTTGAAATGAAGTAGAGATCCTGCTATAGAATGAAATGAAACAAGAGTTGAAACCACAAATTTATGAAATTTAATCCCTACTTTGGCAGCTCTATCTGTAGGCCAAAATAAGAATTACATTTTATAAATTTGTTAATGTGGTTTTAATTCTTGTAAAAGCTATAGCTATCAGGGATATGACCATACTGAAAGTTTATAGCTGTTGTGTCCATTACATG
>NW_013816652.1:0-654 GCF_000517525.1 Limulus polyphemus
CATGAAGAGTCTTCTATACATAGCCACGTTAAGTAGGATCAGTAGTGTCGGTGATCTGGTTAACATGAAGTGTCTTCTATACATAGCCACGTTAAGTAGGATCAGTAGTGTCGGTGATCTGGTTAACTTGAAGTGTCCTCTATGCATAGCCACGTTAAGTAGGAGCAGTAGTGTCGGAGATCTGGTTAACCTGAAGTGTCTTTTATACATAACCCACGTCAAGTAGGATCAGTAGTTTCGGTGATCTGGTTAACTTGAAGTGTCTTCTATACATAGCCACGTTAAGTAGGATCAATAGTGTTGGTGATCTGGTTAACCTGAAGTGTCTTCTATACATAGCCACGTTAAGTAGGATCAGTAGTGTCGGTGATCTGGTTAACCTGAAGTGTCTTCTATACATAGCGACGTTAAGTAGGATCAGTAGTGTCGGGGATCTGGTTAACATGAAGTGTCTTCTATACATAGCCACGTTAAGTAGGATCAGTAGTGTCGGTGATCTGGTTAACCTGAAGTGTCTTCTATACATAGCCACGTTAAGTAGGATCAGTAGTGTCGGGGATCTGGTTAACTTCAAGTGTCCTCTATACATAACCCACGTTAAGTAGGATCAGTAGTGTCGGGGATCTGGTTAATCTGAAGTGTCTTCTATACATA
>NW_013816653.1:0-808 GCF_000517525.1 Limulus polyphemus
GAATCCCAGTCACATCAAACATGCTCGCCCTTTCAGCCGTGGAGGCGTTATAATGTGACGGTCAATCCCACTATTCGCTAGTAAAGGAGTAGTCCAAGAGTTGGTGGTGGGTGGTGATGACTAGCTGCCTTCCCTCTAGTCTTACACTGCTAAATTAGGGACGGCTAGCGCAGATAGCCCTCGTGTAGCTTTGCGCGAAATTCAAAACAAACAAAGCAAATGTACAAAGTAGTTGAAAGGTGTAATCGAACTTAGAGCCCCCCAGTGGCACAGCGATATGTCTGCGGACTTACTACGCTAGAATCCGGGTTTCGATACCCGTGGTGGGCAGAGCACAGATAGCCCATTGTGTAGCTTTGTGCTTAATCACAAACAAACAAATTCGAACTTAGAAAATAAAAACTTGCTTTTTTATTTATTAATTAATATTTAAGTCTATCTCCATGTACATAAACGTGTATATATCTTTTTAAGATTATTTTAGATTAAAATTTCAGGACTTGTATTAGTTTATTTGTACAACTATGGACATTCAGCTTGAATTAATTTTATGGGCGTAGGTATTTCTTTTTCACTGACGCTAGTAGTAGAAAAATAGAAATCAAGCCTTAGCGTATTCTGTGAAATGTTATTTCCATTCAGCACTTCCTATTTTTTTTCACAAAATTTTGGGTCATCTGGCTTACAATGAAATGTTGAATAGAAATTAGAATTACCGTGTAATTCATTCATAGTAGAATAACTTAGCTTCAAAAACCTTAGAACTTGGTTTCTTTGCAACAACAACAACAAAAAAAAACTATAAAAA
>NW_013816654.1:0-944 GCF_000517525.1 Limulus polyphemus
TTCACAACAATGATATCTGACAAACCAATTTCGCTAAAAATAAGTAAATAAATAAAGAATTAATTAAATTAATATTTAATGTATCAAGCACCCGAAGTATCTTTGCGAGTGAACGATCTGTATACATATTATTGATGTCTCAGTTTAATAACACCAGTTTCTTAAAAATCAAATCAAGACATTATATAGAGGTCTTCTTTCTTTCAAATCTTCAGTGGGGCCGAGCCTGGAGCTGCATGTGTATGCGTGGTATCATATATCATAGCCTGGGATCCATATGATGTCCTCCCCATTAATCCTCTGACCTCGGCATGGGGTTATGATTGTATGCACATACAGTAACCCGGGGTGAAGCTGGAAAGCGTGGGTTCTGGTAGTCTCCCCAAACGTTGGTCCAGTGCTCCGGGGTACTTGTACCGTCCTGGAGGAACCGTTCCAGCTTCACTGGCCTCCAAATTAATCGAAAAATAGATTATGAATTTTTTCTCAATCTATTGAGAGACAATTAAACTTCCAAGTATTCTTTCTTAATTTTTTCTCCATCTATTGAGAGATAACTGAACTTCCAAGTATTTTTTCTTCATTTTTCCTAACATAGATACCACAGCTGAAAGTAAAAAAGAAAAAATACTTGGAAGTTTAATTATCTCTAAATAGATGGAGAAAAAAAATTAAGAAACAATACTTCGAAATTCAGTTATCTCACAATAGATGGAGAGAAAAATTAAGAAAAACACTTGGAAGTTCAGTTATCTCTCAATAAATGGAAAAAAACTTAAGAAAAAATACTTGGAAGTTTAATTATCTCTCAATAGATGGAGAAAAATTAAGAAAAAAATGCTTGGAAGTTCAGTTATCTCTCAATAGATGGAGAAAAATTAAGAAAAAATACTTGGAAGTTCAGTTATCTCTCAATAGATGGAGAGAAAAATTAAGAAAAACAC
>NW_013816655.1:0-1293 GCF_000517525.1 Limulus polyphemus
ATATATATATATATATATATATATATATTGTAAAGAAAAAACTTCTGATTAAAAATTCACAACGATATATATATGGTAAATAAAAACTTCTCATTAACCATTGCAACGATATATATATGTTAAAAAAAACTTCTGATTAAACATTCACATCGATATATATATGATAAATAAAAACAACTGATTAAACTTTCACATCAATTTATATATATGGTAAATAAAAACTTCTGATTCAAAATTCACAACGATATATATATATATATAAGGTAAAAAACTTCTGATTAAACATTTACAAAAATATAAATATATGGTAATTAAAAGCATCTCATTAAAGATTCACATCGATATATATATGGTAAATATAAACTACTGATTAAACATTCGCATCAATATATATATATATATATATGGTAAATAAAAACTTTTGATTAAAAATTGAAAGCGATATATATATATATGGTAAATAAAATCTTCTGATTAAACACTTAGAACGATATATACATATATGGTAAATAAAACATCTGATTAAACATTTACAAAGATATACATATATATGGAAAATAAAACTTCTGATTAAACTTTCACATCGATATATATAAAATAAATAAAAATTACTGATTAAACATTGAAAGCGATATATATATATATATATGGAAAATAAAACTTCTGATTAAACTTTTACATCGATATATATAAAATAAATAAAAACTTCTGATTAAACATTCACTTCGATATATATATGGTAAATAAAAACTAATGATTAAACATTCACATCGATCAATATATATATGGTAAATAAAACTTGTGATTAAACATTCACAACAATATACATATATATATGGTAAATAAAAACTTGCGATTAAATATTCACAACGATATATAAATATATGGTAAATAAAAACTTCTGAGTAAACATTTAGAACGATGTATATATGGTAATTAAATCTTGTGATTAAACATTTAGATCGATATATATATATATATATATGGTGTATAAAAACTTCTGATTAAAATTTCACAACGATATATATATATGGTAAATAAAACTTCTGTTTAAAAATTGACATCGATATGTATATATATATATATATATATGTGGTAAATAAAAAGTTTTGAGTAAACATTTACAACGATATGTATATATATATATGTATGGTAAATAAAAACTTCTGTTAAAAAATCACATCGATATATATATATATAGTTATTAAACATTCACATCAATATATATATATATATATATATTTATATGGTTACAAAAAACTTCTGATTAAAAATTCAAAACGATATATATAT
>NW_013816656.1:0-475 GCF_000517525.1 Limulus polyphemus
TACTGCTACATGATCATACTTTTAAACACGTGAATAAATGTCGTATTGCTACATAATAATACTTTTAATTACGTGAATTAACGTCGTACTGCTACATAAAAATACGTTTAAACACGTGAATAAATGTCGTATTGCTACATAATAATACTTTTAATTACGTGAATTAACGTCGTACTGCTACATAAAAATACGTTTAAGCGCGTGAATTAATGTTGTACTGCTACATAATCATACATTTAAACATGTAAATTAATGTCGTACTGCTACATAATAATACATTTAAACACGTGAATTAATGTCGTAATGCTACATAACCATACGTTTAAACACGTGAATTAACGTCGTAATGCTACATAATCATACTTTTAAACACGACAATTTACGTCGTAATGCTACATAATCATACTTTTAAACACGTGAATTAACATCGTAATGCTACATAGTCATACATTTAAACACGAGAATTAACGTCGGA
>NW_013816657.1:0-477 GCF_000517525.1 Limulus polyphemus
AGTGATGCCATTCGGGCTCAGTAATGCTCCAGCAACATTTGAGAGGCTGATGGAGCGAGTACTGGAAGGCCTACAATGGAGGATATCCCTAGTGTACCTGGACGATGTCATTGTATTTGCAACAACTTTTGACGAGGAAATGTCCTGGCTGGAGGAAGTATTCAAGCGTTTGAAAGCAGCAAACCTCAAACTCCATCCCAAGTAATGTCATTTGTTCCAGAAAGAGGTGCTTTACTTAGGTCACATTGTAAGTGAGCATGGTGGGCAAACTGATCCTGACAAGGTGAAAGCAGTGCATGATTAGCCAAAACCAGACAATGAGAAAGAGTTAAGAAGTTTCTTGGCACTCTGAACTTATTAACGGAAGTTTGTGAAGGACTTTGCAACAATAGCTGCTCCACTACATGATTTGACTAAAAATGGCCAGAAGTTTGAATGGACAGTTTCATGCCAGCATTCTTTCAAGACGTTGAAGGG
>NW_013816658.1:0-477 GCF_000517525.1 Limulus polyphemus
GCCTAAGTTGTCTTCTCCATGGGAAGGCCCATATGACATAGTGGATCGTCTCTCAGACATGACTTTCCGGGTAAAATGTGGTCGGCGAGGTAAACCAAAAGTGGTGCATGCCAACAGGCTTTGGCGTTATCACGGTCCAGGACATTTCAGTTGGGACGAAGTGGAAAACAGAACAAATGACGCTGCTGAAGACGTGCCACCTGAAGAAACCACCATCGAAGAAGAAACTCTACTCAGTTTTGAGAAGGGAAACGGTGAAGCTCTTGGTGAAGTTACTACCACTGATGTGACTGTTACCGATGATTGGACATTTACTGATGAAACGGATGAACACCACATGAAGCAGAAGCCAATGAGACGGAGACCAGTACGGAAGAAGATACGTCCCGTAAATTTAAGAGACTTTGTTGAATTGTAATTTTGTGTTTGTAATTCTGTACATTTTAATAAAGTTATTGTTATTGGTTTATCATATGT
>NW_013816659.1:0-477 GCF_000517525.1 Limulus polyphemus
AAAACACGTCTGCATAATTTGCCAAAAGTTATTTTACCTGAAGAGCCTGTGATGATGCCAAATGGACTATGCTCTTCTTATAGAGGTCAGTTAAATGTTCTGAAGTGTACTTCCTTTCTTCATAGTTGTATTTCTTACTTTAACGTTGATTGGCTCTACCTCCTGGCACACACCCAAAAATGGCCTTTCCTTAAGTGTCTGCTCACATTTAGAGAAATTGGCCACTGTTGTAGGTACTACTTGATGACCTGCCACAACTGACCTTCCAATCTTCATATCCACTGGCCTGGATGGGTCTTCCACTGCTTCCACAAGCATTGGGCTTCCTTTGGGATGTTCTTTTATCCTACCCCAAATTGTCTTCTCTGACAAAGGAGATATTGTAGTTGACTTAAGAGTTGTGACATACAAATCAACGGATGCAGCAACACTTACTGGAATCTGCCTTTGTTGTTTCCAAACGTCATTTTAACGAAG
>NW_013816660.1:0-476 GCF_000517525.1 Limulus polyphemus
CTTCTAAGCTTCAACTGGTTCCATTGTGCCCAATAGTCTTTGTCACAGGGCTTGAGCTAGACACCTCCCAAGCAGGGCGCAAAATATTTGTTTTTAGAAAATCAATTATTGGCTTCAAATCTTGGTTTTTCTCCTGCTCTGCTTTAACATCTATACCTGGTTCCACTTCACCATCATCAACTCCTTCAGTCACTTTGACTTCAGCTTGATGACACCTGGTTAGTTCAACCTCTCTTTTAACACTTACTGGAATTTGGCCTTTGTTGTTCCCAAACGTCATTTTGTCAAAATTAATTACACATTTCCTTGGTAGTAAGTAGTCCAACCCTAATATGCATTGTTCTTCAATATCAACCAAGTAAACTTTGTGTCTGTCCTTTATGCCCATGAGCTCAATAGTTACCCATACTGGTCCCCACAACCTTGCATAATGTCCTGTCACACCACAGAGCTTCTGTACAGCTTCTGGTACTCCT
>NW_013816661.1:0-477 GCF_000517525.1 Limulus polyphemus
CTGGTCCCATTGCACCCAATAGTGCTTTGTCACAGGGCTTAGACTAGACACCTTCTCCCAAGCAGGGCACAAAACACTTTTTTTTAGGAAATCAATTATAGGCTATAAATCTTTGTCTTTCTCCTGTTCTGCCTTGATATCTATATTTGGTTCCACTTCACCATCGTCAACTCTTTCAGTCGGCTTGACTTCAGCTCGATGACACCTAATTAGTTCAATCTCTCTTTTAACAGTTACTGGACCTTGGCCTTTGTTGTTCCCAAACGTCATTTTATCCAAATCAATTACAAACTTCCTCGGTAGTAGATAGTCCAGTCCTAATATGCATTCGTCTTCAATGTCAGCTAAGTATACTTTCTGTCTGTTCCTTATCCCCATGAGCTCAATAGTTACCCACACTGGTCCCCACAATCTTGTAGAATGTCCTGTCACACCATAAAGCTTCTCTGTGGCTTCTGGTACTCCTTCATGATCTAA
>NW_013816662.1:0-475 GCF_000517525.1 Limulus polyphemus
ATTGGAAAGGATGGATGATATCCACCATCAAGTGTGTTCAAACTTGAAAACGTCTGCTAATTCGATGAAGTTAACTTATGATAAGAGATCTACTGAAGTCAACTTTGGACCAGGAGACAAGGTATGGTTGTATAGTCCCAGGAAGACAAAAGGGAAGTCTCCTAAGTTGTCTTCTCCATGGGAAGGCCCATATGACATAGTGGATCGTCTCTCAGACGTGACTTTCCGGGTAAAATGTGGTCGGCGATGTAAGCCAAAAGTGGTGCATGCCAACAGGCTTTGGCGTTATCACGGTACAGGACATTTCACTTGGGACGAAGTAGAAAACAGAACAAATGACGCTGCTGAAGATGTGCCACCTGAAGAAGCCACCATCGAAGAAGAAACTCTACTCAGTTTTGAGAAGGGAAATGGTGAAGCTCTTGGTGAAGTTACTACCACTGATATGACTGTTACCGATGATAGGACATTTCCT
>NW_013816663.1:0-477 GCF_000517525.1 Limulus polyphemus
TTAAACCGTTTTATTCAGTCAGTGTTTCTAGTATGGAGAACTACTTTAAACACACTGTGACTTAAACTGTTTTCTTCAGTCAGTGTTTCTAGTATGGTGAACTACTTTAAACACACTGTGACTTAAACTGTTTTCTTCGGTCAATGTTTCTAGTATGGAGAACTACTTTAAACACACTGTGACGTAAAATGTTTTCTTCAGTCAGTGTTTCTAGTATGGTCATCTGCTTTAAACACACTGTGATTTAAACTGTTTTCTTCAGTCAGTGTTTCTAGTATGGTGAACTACTTTAAACACACTATGACTTAAACTGTTTTCTTCGGTCAATGTTTCTAGTATGGAGAACTAGTTTAAACACACTGTGACTTAAACTGTTTTCTTCAGTCAGTGTTTCTAGTATGGTGAACTAGTTTAAACACACTGTGACTTAAACAGTTTTCTTCAGTCAGTGTTTCTAGTATGGTCATCTGCTTTAAA
>NW_013816664.1:0-935 GCF_000517525.1 Limulus polyphemus
CTTTATCATTTGATCAGACAAGAATGGCCTAAGAGTTGGCGGCAGGTGCTGTTGACTTCTCACACCCACTCCAGTCTACCGAGGATCCATATTTGGCAAGTGTTGCTGAAAACAAAAAGCGCTCCGCACTATGTGATGTAAGAGTGACAGCTAAACCTTATCATTTGATCAGACAAGAATGGCCTAAGGGTTTGCGATAGGTGCTGTTGACTTCTCACCCCCACTCCAGTCTATCATTCAAAATTAGGGAAAACTATGTGCAGATAGCCTTTTAAAGTAGCATTGTGTGAAATTCTGAAACAAATCCACCCGTTTCGATCATATGCTGTGTTTTTTTATTTGCATATGTGCCTTTCCTTTCTGCAATTACTGTATTATTAGTTCTTTATAGCTTTATCTCCGTAAATGAATTATTGTCTTCTCGTGATAAATTATACACTGCCAAGCTATGTTATGTTGGAAGCTTATATCTTAAAACCCTAACCTTAAATGACAAGCTATGATGTGTTGGAAGCTTATATCTTAAAACCTAACCTTAAATGACAAGCTAAGATATGTTGGAAGCTTATATCTTAAAACCTAACCTTAAATGACAAGCTATGATGTGTTGGAAGCTTATATCTTAAAACCTAACCTTAAATGACAAGCTAAGATATGTTGGAAGCTTATATCTTAAAACCTAACCTTAAATGACAAGCTAAGATATGTTGGAAGCTTATATCTTAAAACCTAACCTTAAATGACAAGCTATGATGTGTTGGAAGCTTTCGTTTTAAAACTTATGTTGATAGGTATGTATATATATTAGAGGTTTTCGCCTTATAATGTAAGCACGCGTGTGTTTTATAGTATCTCATTCAGTCCTATTAAATAATGTTTTTTGTCCAGAAACTTTGTGATTATTTTTCTATTATTAATACGCACTATACGTTGAC
>NW_013816665.1:0-477 GCF_000517525.1 Limulus polyphemus
CTGGACAACTGTATAGGTATATGTATAGTGAAGTTTGTTACACTGTTCTTGATGAACAACTGTATATGTATAGATATAGTGAAGTTTGTTACACTGTTCTTGCTGGACAACTGTATATGTATAGGTATAGTGAAGTTTGTTACACTGTTCTTGCTGGACAACTGTATAGATATAGTGAAATTTGTTACACTGTTCTTGCTGGACAACTGTATAGGTATAGTGAAGTTTGTTACACTGTTCTTGCTGGACAACTATATATGTATAGGTATAGTGAAGTTTGTTTCACTGTTCTTGCTGGACAACTATATATGTATAGGTATAGTGAAGTTTGTTTCACTGTTCTTGCTGGACAACTGTATATATATAGTGAAGTTTGTTACACTGTTTTTGCTGGACAACTGTATAGGTATAGTGAAGTTTGTTACACTGTTCTTGATGGACAACTGTATAGGTATAGTGAAGTTTGTTTCACTGTTC
>NW_013816666.1:0-477 GCF_000517525.1 Limulus polyphemus
ACTATAATTACGTACGTCCTAGAAATCTCCTGCACCCTTTGTCTTTTAATTTATTTACATCCTAGAAATCTCCTGCACCCTTTGTCTTTACTTCTATTTATTTCCATTTTATGTCATTTAGAGTTTTAGACAACTATACTTCAAACTGTAGAACAGTTGGTAAAACCTGTTTATCGATATTTATTCGTAGATCAAACTTTTCATAATGTGAACAAAAGTTCACAAAAGTCCAGTTGCAATACATATCTTGCAAAAATAAAAGGAGATACATTAATCTAAGAAACCTGCAAAGACATTTTCATAGCTCTAAGACTTGTTCAAAACTGCATTAATCTAAGAAACCTGTAAAAACATTTTCATAGGTCTAAGGCTTGTTCCAAACCGCATTAATCTAAGAAACCTGCAAAAATATTTTCATATCTCTAAGGCTTGTTCCAAACCGCATTAATCTAAGACACCTGCAAAAATATTTTCATA
>NW_013816667.1:0-477 GCF_000517525.1 Limulus polyphemus
TCCTCGTGTAAGTTGTTGTTAAGGGGCGGGTAGATATTTAGCTATTCATATTATCATTCGTCAACCTCGTTTTCAGCGTACGGGACTAAAATTCTTAGTATTATTTTCTGAACAATGTCTGCTACCTAATCTTTACATATTTACAGTTATTTTTGAAAGGTCTTAACGTGACTTGCATGTATTATTTCTAGATATTTACATTATATGATAATGCAGGTCGGATTATCACAATAACGAGTATCGTCCAGGGAGTGCCTTTACCTCAGTTTACTGTGTACAGCGCCACCAAACAAGCACTGGAAGCTTTCTGTTTGTCATTACGTTATGAGGTGGACAAGTTCGGGGTTCATGTATGCGTCGTTCGGCCAGGAAACTTTTCTTTGGTCACTAACGTCATGAAGGTTTGTTAGTATACATGTTTTATAATCTTAGGTAAACTGTCATCGTTTGTCGCACCTCCGGAAACGTGTTTTTATT
>NW_013816668.1:0-477 GCF_000517525.1 Limulus polyphemus
TATATATATATCTTTTCTTTGTTTCAGCTTCAGATCAGACTTTCGTTATGCTCATTCTAATTGGATGCTGCTAATGTTCAAATCAGACTTTCGTTATGCTCATTGTACTTGGATGCTGCTAATGTTCAAATCAGACTTTCGTTATGCTCATTATACTTGGATGCTGCTAATGTTCAAATCAGACTTTCGTTATGCTCATTATACTTGGATGCTGCTAATGTTCAAATCAGACTTTCGTTATGCTCATTATACTTGGATGCCACTAATGTTCAAATCAGACTTTCGTTATGCTCATTGTGCTTGGATGCTACTAATGCTCAGATCAGACTTTCGTTATGCTCATTGTGCTCGGATGCTGCCAATTTTCAGATCAGATTTTTCCTTTGCTTATTGCTCTTGGATGCTGCCAATCTTCAGCTCATATTTTCCTTATGCTTATTGCACTTGGATGTTAGTAACGTATGTTTAATCTTGAAT
>NW_013816669.1:0-938 GCF_000517525.1 Limulus polyphemus
GCTAGTCATCACCACCCACCGCAAACTCTTGGGCTACTCTTTTACCAACGAATAGTGGGATTGACCGTCACATTATAACGCCCCCACGGCTGAAAGGGTGAGCATGTTTGGTGTGACGGGGATTCGATCCCGCGACCCTCAGATTGCGAGTCGAGTGCCCTAACCACCTGGCCATGCCGGGGCCCATGTTTGTTGCAAGGTTTTTCTGTATTTCGAGATGCATTTTCTTTTCTTTTTTTAAGTATGCGATCCTTTTTATATAAAACAGACAAAAACATCCAATTTTTAGCGCACTTTTAAACATTATTTCCTCCCTAGCAAGTTGTCAAAAAAAGTAGTACATTCGACATAATACTTTCAAAATTGTTCGTTTTCCTAAAAACCATCTGATTCTTCAAGGTATCCTTCATTGACAATGGAGGTCTTGTAGGCTTCGTTATAATGAGTTATGTTTTTTGTTTTGTTCTATTTTCATGAAAGCAACTTTCTTTCCATCGGTAGCAGGGATAATCTTAAAAATTCGAGGATTAAGAAATTTTTGAAACCTGCTTGTTTATCACTCTTTCCTTTAATAAAAGAAGATTAAAAAAAAGGGGTCCCCACTCCCGGTGATTTTTTTTTCCGTGATCGATAGGAAGATAATGGTTCCCACTGAACGCCATTTTTTAAATATGTGTCATGTTTACAATATTCTCGAATATCTCAGATAAATATAGAGACGACATTTTCAAACCTCTCTTTGTAGGCCTGACAAGACAAATCAAAGTACTTAGGTTATTGGAAGAGCAGACAACAGTATTGTCTTATACTTACCAGAAAGATATACAACTTCTGATGGCAAGTGTATTTCAGAATTGTTTGTTTGTTGAGTTTTCGCGCAAATATTCCTTTGTTTCTTGTTAAGCGCAAAGATACACAATGGACTATCTGTGCTGAGC
>NW_013816670.1:0-477 GCF_000517525.1 Limulus polyphemus
GCCTGTCTAACACTTGTGTTATATTTTGCTTTATATACCTGTCTATCACTCATGTTACATTTTGCTTTATATACCTGTCTGTCACTCATGTTACATTTTGCTTTCTTTATATACCTGTCTAACACTTGTGTTACATTTCAATTTATGTTCCTGTCTATCACTCATGTTACATTTTGCTTTATTTGTATACCTATCTATCATTTGGGTTACATTTTACTTTATATGCCTGTATATCAATTGTGTTAGATTTTGCTTTATATACCTGTCTACCACTCATGTTACATTTTGTTTTATATACCTGTCTATCACTCCTGTTACAATTTGTTTTCTTTATATGCCTGTCTCACACTCATGTTACATTTTGCTTTATTTGGATACCTATCTAACACTTGTGTTACATTTTGCTTTATATACCTGTCTATCACTCATGTTACATTTTGCTTAATATACCTGTCTAACACTTGTGTTACATTTTGT
>NW_013816671.1:0-476 GCF_000517525.1 Limulus polyphemus
TCGTACTGGTTAGGGATACAATAAACCACATACCGCCTGCCTTGTTCGATGTTTTCAGGAATAATGTTTACTTCTTCGGGCCGCAAAGAGGGCAGACAAAACAAACACTTTGATGTTATAATAAAGTAAAATGATATTGAAATCAAACCTTCTAAAGAGATCTTCATTGTCACTTATAGTTTATTTTTAATATCCAGTATATTAACCTTAACTTAGATTACTTTCAGCGATGTAGGAATTATTTTCGTAAGTTCTGTGTTGCTAAGATACAGATTAATTGTTAGCGTTATTGTTATCAGCGCGTGTTGTTTATAATGCGAAAACACCAAATCAATAATGTATTTTAAATGTAACAGTTTAAGCGTCGAAATGTGACAAAATCTAGAAGCCAGTAATCCTAAAAGTATGATAAATATTACGTATTGTTGTTTGACAATATTTGAGCTAGCGAATACATATTATTGTCAAACTGAAAA
>NW_013816672.1:0-478 GCF_000517525.1 Limulus polyphemus
GAAGACAGTGGGCCATAGAACGATACTAGTTATTGGGTCCTTTTTAATCCAGTCGGACTTAAGTAAACCCATGTTGATATATTGTAAATATATGAGATAATTAACACATTGGCTGCTGACTAATGTCAACAGTGGGTCATAGAGCATTACTAGCTATTGGGTCCTTTTTAATCCACTCTGACTTAAGGAAACACATATAGTTATGTTGTAAATTTATGAGTTATTTAACACATTGGCTGCAGACTAAAGTCAATAGTGGGTCATAGAACGATACTAGTTATTGGGACCTATTTATTCCACTCGAACTTAAAAAACAATTGTAGATATGTTGTAAATATATGAGTTAATTAACACATTGACTGCAGACTGAAGTCAAGTGTGGGTGATAGAACGATACTAGCTATTGGGTCCTATTTAATCCTATCGGACTTAAGGAAACACATGTAGATATGTTGTAAATATATGAGTTAATTAACAC
>NW_013816673.1:0-477 GCF_000517525.1 Limulus polyphemus
ATCGTCTACTGCAAAAAGTGATAAAATGTGAAGACATCTCAATATATAATAAAACAGGATATCATTAGTAGCTAATTATGCTGGCGTAGACGAAATAGAAAAAGTTGTGTCTGTTCTTGTCCCATTGCGGATGTTTCAATTTTTCTCATTTCCTATTGTATTTTTAACCCATTAGTTCTGATGGTATTGAGTAAAAATCTTGTCGGCTGATAGACTAAAATAACCATGAAAACCCTTAATGGGCCAGTGGAGAAAGATGAGATTAAAATAACTACCTGTCTTACTGTGACGTAATATCACACCTAATATCAATTACTAGCAAGTTACACTTTGAGACATTCGAAAATATTAAAAAATCACAGCCATTCTTCAAGTTTGTAACTGTACTTAGGAAACATAGAATTTGGTTATGACTGAAGTAAATATATGTTACCTTTAGCATGTAGTATCAAGTAACACTGTAGCAACACTTACAAC
>NW_013816674.1:0-477 GCF_000517525.1 Limulus polyphemus
AGCACTTTGGAAACTATAGCAACATTATTTTGTAATCTATAGCACTTTGGAAACTATAGCAACATTATTTTGTAATCTATAGCACTTTGGAAACTATAGCAACATTATTTTGTAAACTATACCACTTTGGAAACTATAGCAACATTATTTTGTAATCTATAGCACTTTGGAAACTATAGCAACATTATTTTGTGATCTAATTACTCTCCTTTGACTTTGATCTTTGAAAGTCGGTATTATTGATGAAAGTTTCATAAATAAGGTGAGGAAACGAATATTAACAGCTTGTGGTTAGCCTCTGTTAATATGCCTGCTTAAGGATAATGCAAAAGAAGGTTGACGAATGGTTGTTTAAAATTTACCACCTTCCTGTAACTGAACTTGTTACAAATTGAGGGAATCCTCTAAGTATTAATTAATCCACTAAAGGAGTTTCCCTTTCTTATTTGATGAAAGCAAATAGCACCAATGTGGTAT
>NW_013816675.1:0-477 GCF_000517525.1 Limulus polyphemus
CTCTTAACAGCATAACCGAAAAAGACTCATACCCACTACCCAGAATTGATGATACTCTTGATGCCCTTAGTGGTGCCAGGTGGTTTTCAACTCTGGACTTAAAGTCAGGTTTCCATCAAGTAAAAATGGCTGAAGCAGATAAACCTAAGACAGCATTTAGTTATGGCCAAGGTCTCCAGTAGTAATGCTCCAGCAACATTCGAGAGGCTGATGGAAAGAGTATTGGAAGGCCTACAATGGAGGATAGCCCTAGTGTACCTGGACGATGTCATTGTGTTTGCAACAATGTTTGATGAGAAATGCTACTTGTTCCAGAAAGAGGTGCTTTACTTAGGTCACATCATAAGTGAGCATGGTGTGCAAACTGATCCTGACAAGGTGGAAGCAGTGTATGACTGGCCAACACCAGACAATGTGGGAGAGTTGAGAAGTTTCTCGGGACTCTGTACCTATTACCGGAAGTTTGTGAAGCACTTT
>NW_013816676.1:0-477 GCF_000517525.1 Limulus polyphemus
ATAACATGTGTTTTCAGTAAACTATACTTGTACTATTTGTTCCTGTTTGTGATACAGACTGAGCTGTTTAGTGTCACAACAAGGTGTGTTTCCAGTAAACTGTACTTGTACTATTTGTTCTTGTTTCTGATATAGATTGAGCTGTATAGTGTCACAACAAGGTGTGTTTTCAGTAAACTATACTTGTACTATTTGTTCCTGTTTGTGATACAGACTGAGCTGTATAGTGTCACAACAAGGTGTGTTTTCAGTAAACTGTACTTGTACTATTTGTTCCTGTTTGTGATACAGACTGAGCTGTATAGTGTCACAACAAGGTGTGTTTTCAGTAAACTATACTTGTATTATTTGCTTCTGTTTATGATACAGACTGAGCTGTATAGTGTCACAACAAGTTGTGTTTTCAGTAAACTGTACTTGTACTATTTGTTGCTGTTTGTGATAGACTGAGCTGTTTAGTGTCACAACAAGATGTGT
>NW_013816677.1:0-477 GCF_000517525.1 Limulus polyphemus
TGATTTTGTTAGAGGAGGGATAGTTGGTCAAGCAGATGGTGGAATAAGTCAGTGGCAAAATTCGCAGAATTTGGGAATCCCACATTCGACAGTCAACAGAATCATTGTGCAGTTCAGGAAACAACTGGGCAGCGTCCGGGTCATCCTGGTCCATCGGAGAGGACAAAAAGGGCTGTCAAGAGGAGCATCGAAATGGATCCCAGATTAACGACTGCAGAAGTGGTCAAAGTTGGTGGAATGAGCCCGAAATCTGTTCAATGGATTCTCCACAGATTGAGTTATCGTTGCAGAGCAGCTAGACAGAAGCTCTTATTAAGACCTGCCAACATAGTCAGACGAAAGAAGTGGGCAAGTGATATGATGACCAAGCCTCTAGACTTTTGGAAGACCGTATTGTTCTCAGACGAATCAAGATTCGCTCAATTTTCGGACAGTGGAAGGATATGGGTCTGAAGAATGCCTCACCAAGAGTTTTGG
>NW_013816678.1:0-524 GCF_000517525.1 Limulus polyphemus
GGTTTTTTGTAGTGATTACTTAATTTACTAGAGTATTACACATAGAACCTAAAGGTTTTTGTAGTGATCACTTAATTTACTAGAGTATTACACATAGAACCTAACGGTTTTTTGTAGTGATCACTTAATTTACTAGAGTATTACACATAGAACCTAACGGTTTTTTGTAGTGATCACTTAATTTACTAGAGTATTACACATAGAACCTAACGGTTTTTGCACTGATTACTTAATTTACTAGATTATTACACATAGAACCTAACGGTTTTGTACTGATTACTTAATTTACTAGAGTATTACACATAGAACCTGACGGTTTTTTGTAGTGATTACTTAATTTACTAGAGTATTACACATAGAACCTAACGGTTTTGTACTGATTACTTAATTTACTAGAGTATTACACATAGAACCTGACGGTTTTTTGTAGTGATTACTTAATTTACTAGAGTATTACACATAGAACCTAACGGTTTTTTGTAGGGATCACTTAATTTACTAGAGTATTACACATAGAACCTAAC
>NW_013816679.1:0-477 GCF_000517525.1 Limulus polyphemus
TATATTGTAACTTGCGCAAAAGTATAACATTTGTATTGAAGTTTTAGAGTGATTTACTGCTCTAATGTAGCGGTCTAAAATGAACACGCCCCTATAATCAGGGTTCAACAACAACAAATAATTTATTCACAATAGCTACACTAATAAATAAATTCAACACTTACCAAACAGCAGCTAATAAGCAAGTGCCTGGCCAGGAATTCACACGAATATTAATAAACAATTTATCATAAATATTAATAAATCAATAATAAGGGAATCAGGAAAAATAAATACAATATTCCAACAATACATTTCAGTATCAATAACAATATAAAGTGACAAACAGCAATAACTATATCCTTCAATTATTATCTCGTGACTCTGTCTCTCTCTTAGTGAAGCTTCTGGCAGGGTATTTATTCACAGATTAGATCACGAGAGTACAACCTCATGTGATCATAAATTTACATACTCTTCTGCTACATTAATAGTATA
>NW_013816680.1:0-477 GCF_000517525.1 Limulus polyphemus
ACAAGATTTACAAATACTGTGTACTGTCAATAAGCAGACACAAGATTTATCAATACCGTTTAATCTCAATAAGAAGACACAAGATTTAACAATACTATGTACTATCAAAAAGAAGACAAGATTTAACGATACTGTGTATTGTCAAAAAAAGACACAAGATTTAACGATACTGTGTACTATCAATAAGAAGACAAGATTTACCAATACTGTGCACTGTCAACAAGCAGACACAAGATTTATCAATACCGTTTGCTCTCAACAAGAAGACACAAGATTTAACAATACTATGTACTATCAAAAAGAAGACAAGATTTAACGATACTGTGTACTGTGAATAAAAAGACACAAGATTTAACAATACTGTGTCCTGTCAATAAGAAGATACAGGATTTATCAATACTGTGTACTGTCAATAAGAAAACACAAGATTTAACAATACTGTGTCCTGTCAATAAGAAGACACAAGATTTAACAATA
>NW_013816681.1:0-477 GCF_000517525.1 Limulus polyphemus
TATGAATCAATCATTTAAGTTTTCTTATTTTAGTGTAACAGAAGACAACAAAGAGAATTGTGGCACCACCATGCAGAGACCAATTTCTTTTCTTCAATATCTCTTACCATCAGCAGAGGTATTATGCAATGAAAATGTAGTTTTTACAATATAGAGACAATAGCATTTTGAAATAGTATACAAGTTATAATTTCTCATTATGTACTAATACAGTGAGCTATTTTACAGAGTATTCCATTACTTCTATAACATTAATAACGAATGTTTTATAATATGAACCTACGAATCACGTAATGAAGTACGTTTTCCAATAGGACTGAAAGAAAGCGATGTATTATGAATTAGTTAATCATTGTCATAGTTTTAGTATAAGTGGACTGAATTCTTTACAGTGGGCGTCTGTGACTTGTTGGTGATAAATTCGAACAATAAACGGACAGCACACAATCCACTTGTTTTAAAATAATATATTCAAAG
>NW_013816682.1:0-477 GCF_000517525.1 Limulus polyphemus
CCATTGCAACATGTTTTTGATGTATCTGTTCCTATATTTTCTGTTTAATCTCCATTGCAACATGTTTTTGATGTATCTGTTCCTATATTTTCCATTTAATCTCCATTGCAGCATGTTTTTGATGTATCTGTTCCTATATTTTCCGTTTAATCTCCATTGCAGCATGTTTTTGATGTAACTGTTCCTATATTTTCCATTTAATCTCCATTGCAGCATGTTTATGATGTATCTGTTCCTATACTTTCTGTTTAATCTCCAGTGCAACATGTTTTTGATGTATCTGTTCCTATATTTTCCGTTTAATCTCCATTGCAGCATGTTTTTGATGTATCTGTTCCTATATTTTCTGTTTAATCTCCATTGCAGCATGTTTTTGATGTATCTGTTCCTATATTTTCTGTTTAATCTCCATTGCAACATGTTGTTGATGTAACTGTTCCTATATTTTCCATTTAATCTCCATTGCAACATGTTTTT
>NW_013816683.1:0-477 GCF_000517525.1 Limulus polyphemus
TTGAACACTGGGAAGATGATACAGCAGGAAAGGCTGCTATCCAGAAAGGCTGTTGGAACTGTGGGAAACACAGACATTTGAGAAGCCAGTGTAGGAGGAATATTACCAACAAGTCGGCCTCAAGGAGACCAGTAGTGGTTGGTGTTGAGCGATGCCCACCAACCCCCATCATGAAAGTCCCAACAGTAAAATGCCAAGCACACACAGTGTCTATGTGACAGGAAAGCTAGATGACCAAAGGTGCAACTTTGTCATAGACTCTGCATCTCAGCAAACCCTTGTGAGCATCAAGGTGTTAGATCACTAAGTAGTACCAGAAGCCACACAGAAGCTTTATGGTGTGACAGGACATTCTACAAGATTGTGGGGACCAGTGTGGGTAACTATTGAGCTCATAGGCATAAAGGACAGACAGAAAGTATACTTGGCTGACATTAAAGGCGAATGCATATTAGGATTGGACTATCTTCTACCAAG
>NW_013816684.1:0-647 GCF_000517525.1 Limulus polyphemus
CTTTCTGTGCTGCGGCCATCGTGGGTATCGAAACCCGGTGTTTAGCGTTATAAGCTGACTTACCGCTGAGGGTCTGACTGAAGAGGTGGAACAAATAAGATAAACAACATGGCATCTGTATCTTTCAAATGTTCTGTTTTACCACCGTAACTAGTTGGAAACTTTTATATCACTGGCATCTGTATCTTTCAACTGTTCTGTTTCAACACTGTAACTAGTTGGAAACTTTTATATCACTGGCATCTGTATCTTTCAACTGTTCTGTTTCACCACCGTAACTAGTTGGAAACTTTTATATTACTGACATCTGTATCTTTCAACTGTTCTGTTTCAACACTGTAACTAGTTAGAAACTTTTATATCACTGGCATCTGTATCCTTCAATTGTTCTGTTTCAACACTGTAACTAGTTTGAAACTTTTATATCACTGGCATCTGTATCCTTCAATTGTTCTGTTTCACCACCGTAACTAGTTGGAAACTTTTATATCACTGGCATCTGTATCCTTCAATTGTTCTGTTTCAACACTGTAACTAGTTTGAAACTTTTATATCACTGGCATCTGTATCTTTCAACTGTTCTGTTTCAACACTGTAACTAGTTGGAAACTTTTATATCAATGGCATTTGTATCTTTCAACTGTTCT
>NW_013816685.1:0-1319 GCF_000517525.1 Limulus polyphemus
AATAATAAAAAGTGTTCATTGTCGTAAACGAAATAATAATTTGATGTAAGTAAGAGTTTTTCTTCCCGATTTGTAAAAAAAACTCTTACGTGATAGGAAAAAAAAATAATATTATTTTCGAAATTTGATTAACTGAATTATGGAAAATCTGTTATTAAAACCAAAACCACTATTACGAAGTTTATTTTCGCAGGCCTGTGTAATTTTACGTTGTGGTGCCACCTGGTAGTTAAATATCTTTTGAGGTCTCAGTGGTCTACAGATAATTGTGTAGATAATGCCTTTTCGACTTATGGTTACGTACAAAGCCTTGTTTTGTATAATAGCGTATATACAAATAAAAGCCAATATCTGATTAAACATTTAGGTGCTTAATATTATGATTATATATTGTCGTCTATCGACGAAGTCAGGTTTGAAACAGTTTGTTTTTCATTTATCATTATTATACTTGGGTCTTTCAACTCACATTTAATAGCTTGTTTGTTAAGTTTAGTGGCACCCTCTAATGAAAGTTTAATAACTTTTAAAAATATATGAAGTATCCTATTAGATACTCTTTTGAACTAAATTTAATGTTCAAAACAGAAACATTAATTCACTAATTACAAATTTGTACCGCGTTAAATAAAAATCTTAATTTTAGTGGCACCCTCTCGTGAAAGTTTAAGAACTTTTAAAAATATATGAAGTATCCTATTAGATACTCTTTTGAACTAAATTTAATGTTCTAAACAGAAACATTAATTCACTAATTACAAATTTGTACAGCGTTAAAAAAAATCTTAATTTTAGTGGCGCCCTCTTGTGAAAGTTTAATAACTTTTACAAATATATGAAGTATCCTATTGTATGCTTTTTTTAAACTAAATGTAACGTTCCTGACTGAAACATTAATGCATTAATTACAAATTTGTACAGTGTTAAATGGAACTGAATTTTTTTTAGCTAAACGTAATCAGGCATGCTACAATTAACTAGCCGCTTAAGAAAACTGATTAAGATAGGCTAGAGCGTTCTTTCTTTTAGCTGTTGTGATTTTTCGTACTTTTTTATCTGCGTTGAGGCTGTAAATATGCTTCCTATCAGCAGTAGTGATTTAAATAATACCGTAAGTTCACTAGTCGTTAACTATTCTAAAGACTAGTTGAAAAATAAAAGTTGAAATTAATTACTGCAGTGATTTAATAATACCGTAAGTTCGCTAGTCGTTAACTATTCTAAAGACTAGTTGAAAAATAAAAGTTGAAATTAATTACTGCAGTGATTTAAATAATACCGTAAGTTCACTAGTCGTTAACTATTCTAAAGACTAGTTG
>NW_013816686.1:0-477 GCF_000517525.1 Limulus polyphemus
AAAACCATTTCACCCAACAAAAACCATTGCGATAAAACTGGACACACTTCCTCGTACCTGGTTTGGATTATTTGTTGTTTTAAGGCAAAGCCACACTGGGCTATCTGCTTTGTCTACCACGGGGAACTGAACCCCGAATTTTAACATAGTAATTCCGCAAACTTACTGCTGTCCCACAGGAGTTTTCTTGATACCATTATGAAAATAATAAACAAAATGTGGATTTTCGAGACTCACAGCCAAAGGTATTTGAAATTCTAGAGACATCTCAAGACAAAACGGCTGTTTTCATAAGAAAAGTAGCTGTGATCATAATCAAACCATTTCAGTCAAGTCCTATCATGTATCTTGGCACAGCTTCAATGGACATTTGTGCCTTTGGTTTGCTTAAACGTGGTCATAGATCCCAGATCTATGTATGGCGGAGAGTCTCTAGAACATTTGTCAAATTTTGAGGTATAAGATTACCTTGCTACA
>NW_013816687.1:0-477 GCF_000517525.1 Limulus polyphemus
TTGTTACTACCCTCTTATGCCAATTAAACGAATACCTATTATAGACCTTATAATTGCGACTCCCGAGTGACTTAATGTTAATATTGTTATGACAGCGGAAGTCACGCGACGCAGGAAGCATGCGTGCAGGAGTTTATAGAAGGATCATGTCTCTTCCTGGCAACTCTAGTTTTTTATACGCGCCCTCTATTCCTGTATATAAGCAGGCAAATAAAGCGAGATAATTGATTGAATTGCATACAGGCAGAGATAGAGACGGACAATTGAGTCAAGCGCGGTAGTGACCGTAAGTAAAGTGCGTGAATCGTTGTGAATTATAGAGTGTGTTTAAGTTAAAGTAACTGTGGAAATTAAGTGTATAGTGATACAAGTCCTTTCTTAAATAAAACTAGTTTATTCTTTCTCAGTACAACTTTGCAATGCACTTAATTTCCACAGTTACTTTAAATTAAACACACGCTATAACTCTCAACGAAC
>NW_013816688.1:0-475 GCF_000517525.1 Limulus polyphemus
TGTCTATTTACTTGTGACCACTCTGTGTATTGTCTGTGCTTCTACGTATATTTGTGTGTTGTACATATGTGTTTATATATTTATATTTAAATCTGGAACACTGGTTCAATACACGGATTAAACCCGAACAGGCGACTTTGGATATCAGAGCACTTTTTGTTTAAGTACCTGAAATGAAATTTCCAAGAAAAGCGATTACGAGCCTGCTGCAGCAATCGTGTTTTAACTTGCACTGCCGTGTTTAAACCGAGTTGAAGAGTGCCGTATATAAAAGGGACAGACTTCAGTGTATTATGTCATATATTTTGCATATTTAAGTGTTGAAAAGAGCTCATAAGAGGTAAGCATCTAATATTTTCAAACTTTCATATTTATTTAAGCCCTATATTTTAATCGCTATACTCTCAAAAAAAGACTTAATTAAATTAACGAATATTTTAATTAAATTAGTATCAAATTCTTAATACTATATTTG
>NW_013816689.1:0-477 GCF_000517525.1 Limulus polyphemus
ATTACTGTAGGTAAAAACTGTTATGATTCAGCCGTACTTCTATTGCTATTACTGTACAAAAGAACTGGTACGATTCAGCTTTACCTGTATTGATATTACTGTAGGTAAGAACTGGTACGATTCAGCTTTACCTCTATTGATATTACTGTAGATAAGAACTGGTACAAATCAGCTTTACCTCTATTGATATTACTGCAGATAATAACTGGTACAATTCAGCTGTATCTTTATTGATATTACTGCAGATAAGAACTGGTACAATTCAGTTTTACCTCTGGTGATACTACTGTAGGTAAGAATTGGTACGATTCAGCTGTACCTCTATTGATATTACTGCAGATAAGAACTGGTACAATTCAGTTTTACCTCTGGTGATATTACTGTAGGTAAGAACTGGTACAATTCAGCTGTACCTCTATTGATATTACTGTATGTAAGAACTGGTACAATTCAGCTGTATCTCTATTGATATTACTG
>NW_013816690.1:0-1055 GCF_000517525.1 Limulus polyphemus
GCAGAATGTATGGCTTGTGCTTCGATTTTGGTCATGAATATATTGGCAAGAACGGGCAAAACAGGAATGCCCATACTTAAACCGTCTATTTGAAGGAAATGTTCGTTGTTGAAAATGAAGTTGGTTTTAGTCGTTGTAAATTCTAAGAGAAGAAGCAAAAAGTGTGCTGGGGATGTGCATTACCTTGTTGGGGTCATTAATGTAGAGGTTGAGTGAAATATTACAAGCTTCATTGGCGGGGACTTCGGTGAATGTACGTATGTATATGTTACAGGTGAGTTAAAACTGTGTTTATATGTTACAGGTCAGGTAACGTTGTATGTATATGTTACAGGTGAGTTAAACTGTGTTTATATGTTACAGGTCAGGTAACGTTGTATGTATATGTTACAGGTGAGGTAAAACTGTGTTTATATGTTACATGTCAGGTAAGGTTGTATGTCTATGTTACAGGTGAGGTAAGGTTGTATGTATATGTTACATGTCAGATAACGTTGTATTTATATATTACAGGTGAGGTAAAACTGTATTTATATGTTACATGTCAGGTGACGTTGTATTTATATATTACAGGTGAGGTAAAACTGTGTTTATATGTTACATGTCAGGTGACGTTGTATGTATATGTTATAGGTGAGGTAAAACTGTATTAATATGTTACACGTCAGGTAAGGTAGTATGTATATGTTACATGTCAGGTGACGTTGTATGTATATATTACAGGTGAGGTAAAACTGTATTTATATGTTACATGTCAGGTGACGTTGTATGTATATATTACAGGTGAGGTAAAACTGTGTTTATATGTTACATGTCAGGTGACGTTGTATGTATATGTTACAGGTGAGGTAAAACTGTGTTTATATGTTACATGTCAGGTAACTTGTATGTATATGTTACAGGTGAGGTAAAACTGTATTTATATGTTACATGTCAGGTAATGTTGTATGTATATGTTACAGGTGAGGTAAAACTGCATTAATATGTTACATGTCAGGTGATGTTGTATGTATATGTTACAGGTGAGGTAAAACTGTGTTTGTATGTTACATGTC
>NW_013816691.1:0-538 GCF_000517525.1 Limulus polyphemus
ATACCTGTGTTCCAGAAAGAAAATAAACAAGAAGAAAGTCTCCAACAAATGAGAGAAAGCCAGAGTACACAAATGGAAAAATTAGTAAATTTCAAAGCGAATTAAATACATTAAAGGATGATTTATTGTCTTTTACACAAGGAGGTTACATTAAACATCGAATTAATCAGCTCCAGACAATGTCAAGCCTCTTCCAGACCCTGTAGCTAAACCCTAATGCAGACATCTTCGGTCCTGTTAGAAGTCACTTTCCAGATATGAATGCCAGCAATAGGGGTGATCTAGTACAAAGTAAGCCACGTAAATTCGATGGGAAGGCATCGTGGGAAGCATAGAGAGCACAATTTGAGCTCCTGGCAGACATGAATGGATGGACAGAGGAGCAGAAAGCAGTATATCTGGCAACAAGCATGAAGGGACAACCACTGGACATACTTGGAGAGTTGTCAGCAGATGACAGACACAACTATAGAGCACTGGAAGCTGCTCTCCTCCATTCACTGCTGTAGTCTCTCTTCTTGTTCATTTTCTTTCTCCT
>NW_013816692.1:0-499 GCF_000517525.1 Limulus polyphemus
TAGTAATTTCGCTTTTTTTCCTCTAGCTTTAAAGTAGGGACAGTTGGATTGGCCGAAAGATAGCAGTTTGTTAACTAAAATAATGTATGTATCACCAGTTCTCTTTCTCCAAATAACTAATTTACAACTGGACAGTATATTTTTTATTATACTTCGGAAAGATGGCCATAAATCACATGAAATATATAAAATCACATGTAAAATGATCTTACAACAATATCTCACACATATACAAACACTGGCGATATGTTTGTTGTATGTCAAATAGTGACCAAGTATAAGAAGCGAAAAGAAAGAGTTTTTATTCAGCTATATTCCAACTCTTGTGAAATACAAACAGTAATTTTCACATAAGCAAATCATGCCCCCTAGCTTGAAAGAGTTAAGTCATTTCACGAAGCACATGCACTCATGGCAGCCATTTTTTTTCGTTACCATATTCACCCTTTGGCTAATTATCTGCTACATCCCTGCTGATAACAACTCGACCACTCTCTTC
>NW_013816693.1:0-471 GCF_000517525.1 Limulus polyphemus
CCTCCAACCACTGCTTTAGTCTCTATTCTTGTTCATTTTCTTTCTCCTCCAATAACTGCTGTATTCTCTCTTCTTGTTTATTTTCACGTTTTTCTTGTTTCCTTTCTTTTTCCTCCAACAACTGCTGTAATCTCTCTTCTTGTTTCTCTACTCGTTCTTCTTGTTTCTTTTATTTTTCCTCCAACAACTGTTGTAATCTCTTTTCTTTATTTTGCTATTAGAACTGCCACTGTTGCAGGTTTTCTTGCCACTGCTGTTGTCTCCCTTCTTGTTTCTTTTCTCGTTCTTCTTATTTCTTTTCATTTTCTTCCAACAACTGCTGTAATCTTTCTTCTTGTTTCTTTTCTCGTTCTTCTTGTTTCTTTTGCTATTCTTGTATTGCTGCCATCAAATCTGCTAAGCTGTAGTTTGATTTGCCACTTCTCGTTTCCATCTTTTTTTTTCTTTTTCATCCCACTCTCTGACACCAAT
>NW_013816694.1:0-478 GCF_000517525.1 Limulus polyphemus
TGTACTTTTATTATTATAGATCAATTTGTTCCGATATGACAACACTTTAAAACATATATTTTACACTTCCGTGATTCAAACATTTCATTTCATTGCAATTGATAAATATACAATATTCATACATATATATTCAGTAAAATGAAATTAACTCATCTATACTGAGGTAGCAATAAGACTAAAATAATCAGAAAATCAGGGGTGCTCAGAAACTGTTTTTCCACTTCGCTCGGCTTGTGAAATTTAGAATCATTCTTTATGTGAATTGGTAAAATGTTTATGCCGAGATTTAGGCAACTTAATTTGGTTAACCGTTATTAGCACGTGGTTAAAGAATTAACAGACAGTGTACGTGACTAATGAACAGCCCCGATACATCTGGGAAAGCTGTGAGTATCAAAAGCTGAAGGTAAGAAACAGCACAGCAAGGAACATGTTCGTCGAACATGGTATCGGCCCTGTAATCGTAGGATGAAAGATA
>NW_013816695.1:0-951 GCF_000517525.1 Limulus polyphemus
CATTATTATAAGTCATACGCACACATAAACATCTCAGGAATCTGGGGAACACCATAAATAAGGAGTTTGGGTGTCTCATGAACTCTCTGATGATCATCGTTTCCAACGTTGCTTCGTCTCTTCTGGCGCGTAATGCGCATGAACCATTTTTGGACAGAATTGTCACCGGTGATGAAAAATGGATTCTTTAGGCGAATATTAACGCCAAAAACAATGGCTCAGTCCTAGACAAAAACCACTTCCGACCCCTAAACCTGGACTCCATCCACAGAAAGTGATGCTTTGCATTTGGTGTGACATCAAAGGAGTAATTCATTTCGAACTCCTCAATCCACATCGAACTGTCAATGCAGAGATCTATAGTCAGCAATTGGAACGTTTAAGTCAAGCCCTTCATCAGAAACGCCCTTCACCACGTGGATAGTTACACTTGGTGTGGAGACAGATGTTAATCATGTGGATAATAACACTTGGTGTGGAGACAGATGTTAACCATGTGGATAATGACACGTGGTATGGAGACATATGTTAACCATGTGGATAGTTACACGTAGTGTGGAAACATATGTTAACCATGTGGATAACAGTGGTGTCGAGACAGATGTTAACCATGTGGATAATAACACGTAGTGTCGAGATAGATGTTAACCATGTGGATAGTAACACGTGGTGTGGAGACAGATGTTAACGATGTGGATAGTAACACGTAGTGTGGAGACAGATGTTAACCATGTGGATAATGAAACGTAGTGTGGAGATAGATGTTAACCATGTGGATAGTAACACGTAGTGTGGAAACAGATGTTAACCATGTGGATAATAACACGTAGTGTCGAGACAGATGTTAACCATGTGGACAGTAACACGTAATGTGGAGACAGATGTTAACCATGTGGATAACAGTGGTGTGGAGACAGATGTTAACCATGTGGACAGTAACACGTAATGTGG
>NW_013816696.1:0-477 GCF_000517525.1 Limulus polyphemus
TGTATTCTTATTGACAGTACACAGTTTAGTTAAATCTTGTGGCCTGTTATTGATAGTACACAGTATCGTTAAATCTTGTGTCTTCTTATTGACAGTACACACTATTGTTAAATCTTATGGCTTGTTATTGATAATACACAGTATTGTTAAATCTTGTGTCTTCTTATTGACAGTATACACTATTGTTAAATATTTTATTTTCTTATTGACAGTACATAGTTTCGTTAAATCTTGTGGCTTGTTATTGATAGTACACAGTATCGTTAAATCTTATGGCTTGTTATTAATAGTACACAGCATCGTTAAATCTTGTGTTTTCTTATTGACAGTACACAGTATTTTAAATCTTGTGTGTGGTTTTTGATAATACACAGTATTGTTAAATCTTGTGTCTTCTTATTGACATTACACAGTATTGTTAAATCTTGTGTCTTCTTATTGACATTACACAGCATTGTTAAAACGTGTGTCTTTTTA
>NW_013816697.1:0-493 GCF_000517525.1 Limulus polyphemus
ATTTTAGTATTGTATAATGATTCAAGACACAAGGAATAAGGAAATCAGAGTTATAAGATCTGTTAGTATTGTATAATGATTCAAGACTCAAGGAATAAAGGAAATCAGAGTTATAAGATCCGCTAGTATTGGACAATGATTAAAAACACAAGGAATACAAGAAATCAGAGTTATAAGATCTGTTAGCATTGAACAATGATTCAAGACACAAGGAATACAGGAAATATGAGTTATCACATCTGTTCGTATTGTACAATGATTCAAGACTCAAGGAATAAAGGAAATCAGAGTCGTAAGATCTATTAGTATTGGACAATGATTCAAGAGACAAGGAATACAGGAAATCATAGTAGTAAGATCTGTTCGTATTAAACAATGATTGAAGACACATCGAATACAGGAAATATGAGTTATAAGATCTATTCGTATTGGACAATGATTCAAGACACAAGGAATAAAGAAAATCTGAGTTATAAGATCTGTTAGTATTGGA
>NW_013816698.1:0-691 GCF_000517525.1 Limulus polyphemus
AACACCAAATTGTAACTCTTGTTACACAATTTATAACCACCATACTCATCTTTAGCCTTACTTGGTACAACTACTCCATGAACACCTAAGTGTAACTCTAGTTACAGTATTTATAACCACCATATTCTCTTTAGCGTTATTTGGTACAACAACTCCACGAATACCTAGATGTAACTCTAGTTACCGAATTTATAACCACCATACTCATCTTTAGCCTTACTTGGTACAACTACTCCATGAACACTTAGGAGTAACTCTAGTTACGTAATTTATAACCACCATACTCATCTTTAGCCTTACTTGGTACAACTACTCCCGGAACACCTAGGTTTAAATCTGATTACCGAATTTATAACCCCATACTCATCTTTAGCATTATTTGGTACAGCAACTCAACGAACACCTAGATGTAACTATAGTTACCGAATTTGTAACCACCATACACATCTTTAGCGTTATTTGGTACAACAACTCCACTTATAAATTCGGTAACTAGAGTTTCACCTAAGTGTTCCCACCATACTCATCTTTAGCTTTACTTGGCAAAACTACTCCATTAACACCTAGGTGTAACTATAGTTACCGAATTTATAACCACCATACTCATCGTTAGCGTTATTTGGTACAACTACTCCACGAACACCTAGGTGTAACTCTAGTAATCGAATTCGTAACCAACATACTCATCTTT
>NW_013816699.1:0-477 GCF_000517525.1 Limulus polyphemus
CTTACACTGCTAAATTAGGGACGGCTAGTGCAGATAGCCCTCGTGTAGCTTTGCGCGAAATTCAAAACAAACAAACCCCTCGTGTAGCTTTGCGCGAAATTGAAAAACAAACAAACAAACCCTTGCAATGAATTAAAATGACAACCTTCAGCGTAAACGTGTTGTTGTTAGTTTTCCAAATGACTTAATATAAAGCCCGTTTTCCTAATGTTTCCCTCTTGTATATTTTTTATGTGGTAGCATTTTATTCCCTGACTTTGTTTTATTCTTTTTGTTTTTTACTTGCTCCGGACGAACTACTTAGTTACGCGTATGAACATGTGTTTTGTAAAGTGTGTGCAGTATCTAACTTGACTACATTAATTCAAATACACTGGGATTGCACAAATTTTGTGTTATTATGTCGCTGTAATTCCATCCACATAAAGCTTGTTTATACTTTCAACAGTGGAACAAACAATGTAGCCACTGGGGGGG
>NW_013816700.1:0-477 GCF_000517525.1 Limulus polyphemus
CATCATTGTTAATATCTTAGAACATTGTTGTTTTCTATGTTCTGTTGTTGTTTATGACACTACTTTCACCATTGTTAATATCTTAGAACATTGTTGTTTTCTATGTTCTCTTGTTGTTGATAACACTACTTTCACCATTGTTAATATCTTAGAACATTGTTGTTTTCTATGTTCTGTTGTTGTTTATGACACTACTTTCACCATTGTTAATATATTGTAACATTGTTGTTTTCTATGTTCTGTTGTTGTTTATGACACTACTTTCACCATTGTTAATATCTTAGAGCATTGTTGTTTTCTATGTTCTGTTGTTGTTTATGACACTACTTTCACCCTTGTTAATATATTGGAACATTGTTGTTTTCTATGTTCTGTTGTTGTTGATGACACTACTTTCACCATTGTTGATATATTGTAACATTGTTGTTTTCTATGTTCTGTTGTTGTTTATGACACTACTTTCACCATTGTTAATAT
>NW_013816701.1:0-477 GCF_000517525.1 Limulus polyphemus
ATATATGGTACATATATTTATTTATTACTTCATTGCTCTAGATTGTTTCTACATGTACATGATTAAGTAAACGTCAGTATCCTCAGTTGACGTAATACATCAATGGCATATACTTTCAAGTGTTTTAACAGCTGGTACAAACACTGCTATAAAAGAATTGAAAGTATATACCTTACTCTAGTAATAACATATTTTGCAAAGAAAAATCGTAGCAAATCATGGTTTGTCATGTTTTTGGCAAGAAAAATATATTTAGAACAAACGTTCATTGGGTGAAGGGAGAAGAGTGTAACTACAGGCATTGAACCTAGTTTCTAGCGTTATAACTGCTCAGCGTTACTGATGTGCCACTAGAGGACCAAATGCTGTTCAACGTCATTAGTGTAGTATTAAATTAATTCATAAACTAATTTAATTTTTCATTAACGAGTAAACTTTCAATAATTTTTCAGGTTTTTTTACAACGATGAAATCATA
>NW_013816702.1:0-475 GCF_000517525.1 Limulus polyphemus
AAGAGCGTATCCTGAGTTAGTTAATGTCAAGACCAGTAGCAAGATCTTAACTGTATTGCCGTATATCACATAAAGAACGTATCCTGAGTTAGTTAATGTCAAGACCAGTAGCAAGATCTTAACTGTATTGCCGTATATCACATAAAGAGCGTATCCTGAGTTAGTTAATGTCAAGGTCAGTAGCAAGATTTTAACTGTATTGCGTATATCACATAAAGAACGTATCCTGAATCAGATTATGTCAAGGTCTGTAGCAAGATCTCAACTGTATTGCCGCATATCACATATAGAAATTATCCTGAGTTAGTTAATGTTACTTTTGAATCCAACTGTTTGGACTTTCTACCTCTGTCAACAGTACTATTTTCGCTATTCTAACATGAAACATGAAACTCCGCCTGAATTTGACACATAGAGTAGCTTTTACAAACCAGAACTTTGATTTACATGTTTTTCATCTACCATTTCTCTTCTT